>NC_056733.1:1373952074-1374062074 GCF_019279795.1 Protopterus annectens
TTGGGGTTTCCCGGGCCACCAGCCAACAGTGCTCTAAGTTTGCTCAGTCTGCCTTACACACGTGCACACTGTCCTACTTGCGCTTCATGGCCCACACACGTGTGCATGCACGCCCAGCAAGAAACTTTGGTGTAGGCAACAGTGTACACCTTCCATTTCTTGACTTTCCCATGCTTATGTCGTGGCACTCCTCTTTCCATGATATGTGTCTGGCATCTGTCATGTAACTCTGACCTCCAATGAACTGCATTTCTTTCTGCCATTCCCCCCTGTGATGTCACCTATCTCCTACTCTGTTCCTCCCCCTTATGTATCTCTTACACTACTCAGAATGTGCTCATTTGCTATGTGACAGTGGAATTCAATATCCTAACACTCATTTGCATCAGATTGCCTACTAATGCTTAGTTACATGTCTTAGACTCAGCTTCCCCCCTTAGCAACCACTACACGGTGGCCATGTTGTTTTTGGTCTGCTGGTCCCTGCATTGTAAATCCATGTATTGCATAAAACCCACATTTGTGGGTTTATAACCTTCGTTTTTATGTTTTATATAGCACAGCCCGTTTGTGCGGGGCTAAGCTGCGTTTAAACACCGGCGATCGCCAAAAAAAAAAAAGTATTTATTTTTCATATTTGCATTGGGGTACCTTGCCAATGGCCACATATTTGGCCATTGGCATGCTGCCTGACACATATGCACCCTTTATTTGGAGCTGACATGGCTCCATTGTTTTGCGAAACGTACTCAGTTGTCAACTGAGTACATTTCTGCAGCTAAAACGGCTCTTACACGGGCTGCTTTGGGCTTCCTGGATCACTAATCTACCTCATTTGCATGCTATTCAGCTGCAAGTGAGGTGATTAGCATATCCACGCCCACTCCGTGTAAGAGACGTTTTAGCTGGTCTCTTACACGGACTTTAGGGCTGTTCCTGGATCACGAAGGCTGCATGGAGTCTTACACTACTCTTAGACTCCGTGCAAGCCTTCGTGAATCCTGCCCATTATCTCTGATAAAGGTATCTTTTGGCAATATTATAATTTGTGCAAAAAACCCACTGCTTCATATGTATGTTGTACAGTTGACATGACTCTAAATACAAATTACAGTATTAGTCTTCTTTTTTAGTGTCTTTAGGATGAATTTATAATGGTATACAATTCCTTAGGTATTTAAAGTGAAACAATTCAAACTTCATTACTGCTGTGTCCACTGCAATAACATCCCATCTCTGGAGCCCTAACATCTACATAATGTAGAAGGAAGAAGCTACTACATGATAGAGCAAAATCCCAAAAAGGGAAGGCATCTCTGATCAGTATTAGCAAAAAACCACGGGCACTCATAAAATTGTCTAAGGCCAGCTTCAAGAGAAAAATTGCACAGAACACTAAGGATAATCACAAGGCTTTCTTTAGTTATGTTAGGAACCTGGGTGGGAATTCCCAGATATGCTCAGAATTAGTCCAAAATGACAAAAAATACACCAAACCCACAGACATTGCCAATATCCTAGCTGACAGGTTCAGCGCAAACTCCCCCCCCACACCAAAAGGGCAATTATCTATCCCAGCAGAGTGATGCCCCCCTGACATCTCAGATGCTCAGGTAAGAGCCGCCCTCTCCAAAGAAAAAAACACAGCACATCGATGGGACCAGACGGTGTTCCAGGCTGCGTCCTACATGAACTCCAAGAAGAGCTAAACCCAAACATAAATCTACTGTTCAATCTCAGCCTTACTACAGGATATGTACCCAAAGAGTGGCATACAGCAACAGTGGTCCCTCTACACAAAGGTGGTGCCTCAACGGATCCTGGAAACTATCGCCCCATAAGCCTGACTAGCTTGGTCTGCAAAGCTATGGAAAGGATCATCATGAACCTCATAAATATATTGGGAACCTACAGACACTAGATCCTACCCAGTTCGGCTTTGTTAAGGGCAGATCTGCCTCTTAAACCTGGTTGATTTCTTTGAAACAGTCACCAAGGCCATTGATGAGGGGAAGGTGGTCCACACAGCCTACCTGGACCTCGCAAAAGCCTTCAATACAATACCCCACTCGGGCATTATAGATAAGCTCACCAGCTTAAATATAAACCCCTATGTCACTAGATGGGTTGCAAACTGGCTCAAGGACAGAACCCACATGGTTAGAATTGCTGGAGCCATGTCAGACTCCAAACCAGTTACAAGTGGCGTCCCACAAGGCTCAGTCCTGGGACCTCTCTTGTTCAGTATATAATTCTTGGAGGTACAGGCCAACACGGAAGGACTGTGGCTGATCAAGTTCGCAGATGACTGCAAACTGGGCGCCATAATCAACTCTCTAGCCGACACAAGCATCCTCCAAAAGGGCCTCATAGAAACAGACAACTGGTGCCAGAGCCATGGCCTCAAGCTAAATGCCAAAAAGTGTATAGTCAAAAACAAAGTGCCCACAAATTACCACATATGTGGTAATCCATTAAGTACAGAAGAAGTAATTAGGAACCTGGGGACCCAAGTTGACAGCAATCTCTCATTTGACAACCACGTGGCCAAAGTGGTTAGAAAAACATTTTATATAGCCCACCTAATCATGAAGGGAGTCACATCTAGATCAGAGGAGGTCATCGTGCCTCTTTACTCATCCCTCATCAGGCCCATAATTGAGTACAATGCCCCTTTTGGGATGTACCTTACCAGACACCTGCAGCAACTGGAAAGACCCCAAAAGTACTTCACCAAGATGATCAAAGGGCTCAAACAGATGCCATATGCTGCCCGGTTAAAGAAACTCCAGCTCTACTCAGTGGCATACTGCCTGCTCAGAGGCGATCTGTGCCTGACGTATAAAGCCATGTTCAACCCGGAATTAATGGACATGCTGCACCTCAGAAAATCCAAATCCCATCGAGCTACACACTCGAGAGACTTGAACCTCAGCACTGAAATAAATAGGACATGCTGGAGGGACAGAGTCATAACCCAGAGGCTCCCTTCACTCTGGAATAAAATCCCAGTCCAGGTTAGGCAGTGTCCCTCATTGACTCTCTTCAAGAGGAATCTTGATGAGTGGATGGGAGATCGTAGGTTTACCCCGGGTATCACTTCTGTGTCACTGTTAGACAGAGGCACAGTATACTAACCTCGAAAAAGGGCATAGCAAAATTAATTTAAAATAGGTGGCAAAAGCCAAACACACTCTGGCTAGGCTTATAATAGCCCTAGGGCAGATAGCCTAGTATGAACCTATGAACCTATGAACCTATGTCTCATGTAGCTGCTGGTGCATATAATGTCAATTGCTACACAAGCATTTCAGAACTGTGTATTGTTGTAGATTGTAAAATACATAATAGCAATACTTGTTAATGTTACTTGCAAAGGTAGGTTGTTTCTCTCTATGCACAACTGTCTTTACTTTTTCAGTTATTTTTGCACTACACCTGTTGATCATAAAACTTCCAAAGTGACTATATCAATAGATCAAGGCACAGTCATAACACAGATTTCATGCAGGCAGCCATAATAGGGAGATGCAGGGGTCTGTTCTGCCTTTCCTCTGAGCATTTGCATTCTCACACATGCCACAGAGGCTATGACTGAGATGCAACTTTGCACAACTAAGTACTCATCCCTAACCCACATGCAGCAAGCTGAGCACCGCTATCTACAGTTGGTGCTGGTAATTGCTGTTGGCTGGACCCTTATGTAGATTGAATCAGCTGCCATCACCCACTCTACTTTGATCTTCAAATATTCTATGTTGTCTATACTTCTATGGGTATTCTGCAAATCCAAGTATATCATTTATCTGGAATGGTCACAGCAGTTACTATTTCCATAGAATAGCACAACTATTTTATATTCACAGTCCTTCTGGATGCCCCATGGTGTCCTTTGTCTTGCCTTCTGAGCCTTTAAAGTCTCAGTTCTATTTGACCTCATATTTCTTCCTAAAACCAGTGGCTTTACAAACATGCATTCTGATCATCTAAATCTACAGACAACAATAGACAAGACGTGCTGGAGGAATATATCCCTAACTCAACATATTCCCAGGAGATGGACTAAATTATCACTACAGGTAAATGAAAGTATTGTTTTTTATGCCTTTATGGCTAGTCTTGACAACTGAAATAGTAGACACAAATTTACACAAGGATTATCATATTTGGCCCTGACTGATTTGGGAGGTAAGCACTATTAAATGTTTATAAGGGGTGCCAACAATGTTAAAATATGTATACTTAAAGATGCATATGGCTATTCAGTTTATAGTTCATGTAGTCACTTGCCTGGTATTGTTTTTGTGCCTTTGTGTTCTTATCCTTCAGAACTTGGGCTGCTAGATAATAATGAGTCAGCTGGTTCATAATCAGGGCTCAACACTCTATCCGCAGAGCCAAATGCCCAACTGTCAGGATTGCTATCTTTCTGCAATTCTACTCAGAATAAAACAAGCATACCTATAACTGTTATTGTTCTTATGTCAATAATATTGAATGTATGACAGGTATAACCTTCATATAAAACAACTACAGATAGTACTATTTCACTGCATTGTTTATTTAACTGTATACTTTCTGTGGGTACTCTGCAAATCTTGTAGACCTCAGCTGCAACTTATATCTTTTTTCCAGTGATTATAACTAGCTGGTAAAGAGAAAGTATTATAAGCAAGTAGGTTACTGCAAGCATTCTCTTCAACTAGTACATAATATTCACCTGTAAGCCATCACTGACTATACCATAACAACTATATTTGATCATCCTAAGAACAATATTTGCTCATTCTTTCACTCCTCCCATGTGTACCAGTATCCCTTCCAACTCTTGACCCCTCACAGTTACAGGAAAATTAAAATTCTATCTATACTTTCTCCAACATCAAAAAATACCAGCACCACTGACCATCAGTGGCTAGGTCTCTCGATCCCACACATGCATGCTTGGATACTAGTTAGGATTTAAGACATACGTAGGTCTCATCCCCAAAGCTATGAGGCCCAGATTTTTTTTAGAAAGCCTGCGCACCTCAGTAAGTTAAAATGTTTCATATATCCATCCTAGGCACTCTATTCGTTTAATTATCCATTCAGAAAACATGCCACTTCAAGACTTGCATTCTGCTCTTACTCCTTTGGGTGCTAAAATGTATTATATGATGTACTTGTGAAACAGATTTTTCTCCATTTGATTATTCCCAATACCCTATAAATGGAATTATTATATTATTGCGACAAGGGTGTATACATATGTGTGTGTATATGTGAGTTTAGATAATATACATAGATATAAATATAGATGTGGAAGTTGCATCATATTACACTGAGCATTGTATTAAGTACGTATGCACTATTTACAATAAATACATTTTGGCAAACTAATATAGACCCTTTTACTTTATATAATATTTTTATCCTAAATTATATTATTTACTTTTCTGTAGTTTAGATTTTGTGCATAACATAGAATGATTGTGTAGTGCATTGTTTTAAGCTTTGACATCATACATGTGCCCGTAAATACGCTTCACTAATCTTCTGTTTGTCTAAGTTAGGGCCATTAAAATGATTTTATACACACACACACACACACACACACACACACACACACACACACACACACACACACACATACACACACACGCATCTATATATATATATATATATATATATATATATATATATATATATATATATATAAATATGTATATGTATATATGGATCTACTTCACTTCACCTAAAACTCATTTGTCTGACTCTCATTTCACCGACTTTTAAGCTACAGACTTGATGTGGTTTTTCCAGCAACTGTGACTTGCTTGTGATAAAAAGAATTACTGTAACTTACAGTGCTGACTGTCGGAATACCGATAGTCATGTAGAACATAGTATTGTAGTGTTTCTAAATGTGGGTATGTCTCTACATTTTTATGGGATATATCCAAAGTAATATGGGGGACATTTAGTGCGTTCCCAGCAGTACTGGCAGCGTGTAAAGCACTGTAAGGCAAGTAAAAGGTATATGCCCTTTTCCCTACTATAGTGTGATTAAGAAGTTAGTATATATAGTTGGGGGGGTATAGGGAGAATAGCCTCCCACCTAGTTTGTTTTTATATTGTCCAGATTCTGTTAAGAGGGTAAGTAAGTAGTTTTTAAGTTCTGGAAAGAGTTGATCATTAGTGTTGTAAGTGTGCATCGCTGTGGTGTAAAATCTAGTATGTTGAAATGCAGAATTGTAAGCTGCTGGTGAAATGAGAGTCAGTCAAATGAGTTGTGGGTAATTTGTTTAGGTGATTTGGTCTTGGTCAAATGAAAGTCATCAAATGTGTTTTAGGTGACGTGAAGTAGATCTATATAAATATATATATATATATATATATATATATATATATATATATACACACACACACACACACACACACACACACACACACGTTCCTGGTAAGTTTGTTTAATGGTACTTTGGTTGCCATCTATTTAATCAATAAATTTTGGTCGACTAAACAGATGATTTACAGACATGCAATATCAACAATCAATGGGTAGAGGAATATACCCTTTTCCTCTGGGATTGTGCGATCTTGGTGTACGACTACATAATTAGTAGGGGGTATGTGGAGGGTGTATCACCTATGAACTTTCATCAACATAAAATATGTAGTGAAAGTTCACTGATGATCACTTTCATTTAAAAAAGAAAAAAGAATAAAGAAATGAAACAAATATGTTATATTTGCAATTACCCAAAATAAGCAGAAAAGTTGCTTACCTGCAAAAATGCAACATACTAACCTTCTGGTCGCACAACCAGGGAGAAAGAGGATTACTCTTGCAAGTATATTACATTTGAATTGTAAAATATAAAATTAATAGCCAAACACAAAACAAGGCACCAGACATAAGGACGTTGAAAGTTACAAAATTACACTGTGGTGAATGAAGCAAACAGCTGTTTGATCGCAATTTTAAAATAAAATTAATACTCATTTCCTAATGAAATAAGATTTATGATTTTCAGATTAATATTCCAGGTATGCTGTTTCTGTTGTTTGTGAAGCTAGCAGCACAAGGTGAGTATATTTTACAACAGAATGTTGCGGTATCAGTCATGGAACATTTGATAACAATGTGTTAAACCATATTGGAGTTGTATGGTATGGTGGTGGATTAAAGCAGTCCAAAACAGACAGCAGTATAGACTTAAAAAACACACTGCAAAGCTGTGTTCTGTAAAGTGTTAATCTAAACAGCAATGTGATTTCTTATGAAGAGCAAATACCCCAAAATTAAAGTCTACCAAAGATGTATAAATATTTTGTAGTAATTTGCATAATGACTAACTTGCATGCCTTCATTATGGTAACTCTTGATGATGCAGTCCTTCACACCATTATATTTATTCTGGCAAACCCCATCTGATTGCAGTCGACTTTTAACAACATCCATTGGAGTCGCTGTCCCCCAAGAAATGGCTCCTAAAGTTGGGTAAATGCATAGGGAAACATCAACATTAGTCCTTTCTCGGCACAACTGTATGATTTCATGCACATTTCTAATAATACAGTGCCACGAAATACACCAATCATCATTAGTTTATTCTCTGAAGTGTCAGGGTACTAGAATCATTTTAGTTAAAGGAAAAGGAGTAAAAGACAAAAAAATAATTAATCAGATCAGTGTTCACATAATTTCATAGTTGCAATGCAATTACAGTGGGGGAAAAGGGCATATGTCTAACAAATAAACTGTAAATATGTCCATCATTTGAGCAAGCATTTTGAACATTAAAAAAGAAAATAATTTTGCTTTGCATTTGCTACTACAGCAGTTTTCACTACTGTTAAGTCATCTGGCAACTACACAAATCAACCACAACTAGACAAGCCTCTTCAGAACTTAGAAATAAGACAAAAAAAAAAAAAAACAGGTTAAGATTGACAAACAAAATCACTATATATTCTTACAAAGAAAATATAGTAACAACCCACAGGAATTCTGGGCTGCAGTGAACAATATCCCTCAACCTGGAAAAAACACCACACCACCACGAAATATAGATGGCAATAACCCTGATATTGCCTCCAACTTCAACAACTATTTCACCTCCTCCATACTGAAACTCATAAATGATACAAACCCCACCACCCAAAGCCCAATCACACACCAACCCTTTTCACTCAAACCAGTATTAATATCAACCATCCAAAAACTCATAGCAAAACTCAAACCAACTACCCTTGCTGCCAACAATATCCCTGCCGAATACCTCCAACTTGCTTCAAGGGCCATTGCTTACCCCATCTCACTGCTAACAAATAGAACCATTACTGAAAACTATGTTCTATCCTTGTGGAAAACCTCATGCATCATCCACCCTTCACAAAGGTGGCCCCTCCACCGACCTCTCCAACTACTGACCCATTGCAATCCTTTTACCCCTACCAAAAATTCTAGAAAGGTGTATCCATTACTAACTCCTCACCCATCTACTCTCCAACAACCTACTCATTAAAACTCAGCACACAGATTTCGACCAGCTCATAGTACAACCACTGCCCTAATTAACTTTATCAACACCATAAACTCATACAGAAAGCAAGGAAAACCTGCCTCCACCACCTTTCTTGACCTATCTAAACCATTCAACACAGTTTCCCATGATAAACTCCTATCCTTCCTCTCTGAACTCAACCTTGATAATTTCACCCTACAATGGTTCAGTAGCTACCCAGACAACCGCTCTCAATCTGTCAAATGGCTCAACTTCCTACCCCCCCCCCACACTCCCTGTCAAATGTGGCATACCTCAAGGCTCAATCCTTGGCCCCCTTTTCTTCAACATCTTTACAAACCAGTTCCACTTAGCAACCACAAAAGCCAATATAGTCCAATATGCAGATGACACTACCCTAATCTGCTCTGCACCCAACATCCATCTTCTACAAATCAAAGCGCAAGAATCCTTCAAAGATAGAAAACTGGCTAAACAATTCTCAACTGATAGTGAACCTTAAAAAAGCACAATTAATGCTATTCCACCCAATAAACCCCAGGATTTATGAAGGCCGATTTTCTGTGCAAGAACAGTGTAAGAGCTCCTGCACAGAAAATGGCCACCGAACGATTCAAGATAGTGCCATTTTCACATGCACGAGCAGCCCTACACTGTTCTAGCACGGAAAAACTGTTCTGCATGCAAATAACTTCATTTGCTTGTGAAAACCATGCAAATGAGGTGATTTTGCAATTCACCGAGCTGCCCGGACTCCATGTTAGAACAGTGTCAGTGCAGAAATGTATTCGGTTAATAACCAAATGACAAAAACGGAGGCATGACAGCTCATGAAAAAGCATGTATTGTGTTGATTATTCATGTCAATGGCCAAATATAAGGCCATTGGCATGAAAAATTGTTTCATTTTAATGAAAATTAAACTTTTTTTTTTTTTTTGCCGATCTCAGCTGTTTAAGCATAGGGCAGCAGCTCGCAAACATGATCATGTCAAAAATAAAAAAAAAATGGTAATACTCAATTTTAAGGTAAATCTGCATTTTGCCATTGTAGTCTATGGCATGCAGAATGTAAACAAAACAAGGGAGCACTGGTTGTCAAGGAGAAAGGGTCTGTTTTAGTACTGAAACTAATGACCTACACGCTGGGGTATGCAAATGAAGGGAATGTTACTGAATCAGAAAATATTTTAAGTCCACACACTGCATCTAGCCATGTAGGTACTAGAACAAGATCATGTAGGAAGAAGGAGCAACTAACAGGAAAAGGAGGTGTCTAATGTCTGCTGTAAGCACATTAGAGCTCAGTGGCCCCTGTTTGCCCTTAGCTAAGCAGAGCTAAGGAAGAGGGTGCGTTAGCACTGTTTACATAGCTTAAATGTGTATGCGCACCGCACACCAGGCTTTAAACTAAAAAAAAAAAAAAACAGGAAACAGCAGCAGTGTTTACAATTGAGCACTGTGAATGCAAGGCGCACCTCAGGCTTAAACTAGGAGAAAACTGGTAAAGGGAAATAGCATCAGGAAAGCAATCAAGGAGAAATAGCATAGCTGGCAGGTGGAATGTATCAGAATCAGCCAATTACACAGGCAACAGCCCAGAACACCACTATAAACTATGCAAACACATTTCAGACTGTTTTTTTCCCACAAACTATCCACCACTGGTGTACACAGATGGGGGATTTTTAACTGGCAAAACTAACCAAAAATGTTAGAGGCTGCTGCCGCTTTACTCTATCAATATGTGCAAGAGGCTGAGGGTGGTGAGGAGGAGAGTGCTGACAACCAACCCAACCAACCCACAGTGAGAAGGAGGAGAAGAGTGTACAGACCCAGGGTAACCTACCAGGGCCTACATGAGCTGGAGATAGTGGAGTGCTACAGGGTGGACCGGGACATTCTACAGTAAATCATCAAGCTGTGCCGGCCACGCCTCACACACAGAACTAACAGAGGGGAACCCATCCCAGTGGATACCAAGGTATGTGTAGGCTTAAGAATACTAGCCACAGCTACCTTCTAAAGACCAACTGGTGATATCATGGGGGTGTCAGAGGTATCAGCATCCAGGGTACTCCAACAGTTCCTGGATGCCATGACACCACATGCCAATGAGCACATACATTTTTGTACATCCACTTACAGCAGAATACCCTGAGGTAGTTTGTGCTATAGACTGCACACACATCTGCATAAAAGCACCACCCAGCGAGCGGGGTAGGGTCTACATAAACCACAAGAGCTTCACCTCCATCAACTGCCAGGTCATATGCAATGCTCATGGCATTATCATGCAAGTGTGTGTTGGCAGCCTTCGAAGCTATCACGACTCCCACATCTGGCATTCCTGACAGCTGTATCAGAGGTTTGCCAGAGGGGATTTCCCATATGGCCATCTAGTGGGGGATGCTGGCTATGCACTGGAGCTGTGGCTGATGACACCCATCAGAAATGCACACACACCCGAACAAGAATGCCATAATGAGGCACACGCACAATCCAGGATCATTGTGGAGCATGTGTTTGGGATGCTCAAGTCACAGTTCCACTGCCTTGACATATCTGGTGGAGCCTTGCAGTACTCCACAGCTACATGTGGACAAATGTTCATTATATGTGCCATGCTACACAATATGATATTTTAGAAACAGCTGTAGCAGTAACAGCAGGGGGAGGGGCCACACAACACCCCCCCCCCACTATTGCCAAGGTCAGCACAGGCACAGATAGACTCGGAGGAGGAACTTCCTGAGCCTGCCCCTGTAGGCAGATGGAGCCACGCCCAGCATGCCCTGTTCTTGGAAAAGAAGCAAAGCATAGCACACACACTGACACTGTAGGGACCCAGGGACTGATAGCTCTCTCTAACTCGCACATACAGTAAAATGGATGCCAAACATGACACTACCTGTGCTTCACCATGTATAGGGAGCATCCAACATAGTCATTCCTCCAGCACTGTCCTCAATACTAGCCCACCAACAAGGTAAGTCACCTTTCCTATCAATTACTGAATGAAGTAGTATGTTCTGATAGTTGTATGTATGATATGGATGCAAGCATGCAAGGGAATTGGGTGGCTGAATGGAATAGCAGCATACAGCTGACAGCTATATGGGACAGCAGGAAACCCATAACAAATACTGGTGTCAACATACTTGGCAGTACATGTGTTGGCCCAAATAACTGTGGGTGTCCATAGGTCACACACATGGATGTCAATGAGGGTCACATACCCACCACCAGCCTCACCCAGCAGGACAGGTGTACATGACCATAATAAAAGGCCGGGCTAAGGCCTCTAAATGATGTCAATGGTGAACAGCCCCCCTCCTGACCTACACAGACATACTACAACAGTTCTGACAGTTGCATATTAATTCTGAAGGGTAAGAAGTCTGAAACTGAAATGTATGGCATTAAAATCTAACATTTGTACTCTACAGATATGCCTCCTTTCTGCATGATAGGTCGCAATACAATATGTAATGGAAGCCAACAGAGTAAGTGAAATACCAGTACAGACATTGCAAATGTTTAAAGTCTTCAGGTGTGCACCCCCCCCACCCACAATCCCATGTAGAAATGGAGTAACATGTAAGTTTGAGGAGTAATATCACTGGAGCACATCTACATGATAGATTGCTGCATGTGTACAATCTGCAGGGGTCAGTGTGGTAAGTTTGTTGTGTGTTTAATGTTGTCTGGAAGCAGTCAGCATGTAGGCCTGGATGGTTGTGTCTCAGTGGTCTAGGTACAGTACTATGGCTGACAGTGCCATGTTCCAACAACTGCAGTGCCAACCACACTGCTTCTCACCTACAACCATGTCAGCAGTTGTACATACTCAATGTCCAGATGTTAATATCTGTCACCGTTGGAAAGCTGGACACACCATGAAAGAGGGCCCATACATAGAAACAGTACACAGGTGGAAATACCCTACACAGAGTGCATATAAAATAACTGTTAGCTGCACACAACTTTGGAATTACACACAGAGATTAAAATGACATTAGTTGTCCCTCTAGTATGGAATACTGGTAGTCTAGCCAATCACTGGTAGACCACAAAAGGCACAGTTATAAAGTAATGACAGGCTGTCCATCTCCACACACAAGGTAGTATAAGGGTAATGTCCCAGGTATATCCATGAGTCAGGTGCTAGTAGCTTCCATATGACACATGCACTCAGCTCACTCCACCATCAGCCACAGATTTATTGCAGGTCATATGCTTGCTGTAGGGAATGAGTACAGCATGACCCCATCTCTGTATGGGAATACATACATGATGCTGCATGCTGAATAGGTTTCTCATGCAGCTGTTTCCCTAGCTGTAAGTAGCAACCTGCCCACATACAGACTCGTGGATCAGTATGAACAGGAAGGACTGACTGGAACACCTCAACCACTTACCACTGTCACCCCAGGGTAATCCACTGGCTTGCAGCCTGGGAACGTATGAGTGACAGAATGCACTGGCCTACTACAGATGCCCTGCAACACTCTCAAATGGCATACAGTCTTCTGGCAAAAGCCCATGCCTCACCCATAGTGCCAATGTCAGGGGGTCCTAACTAACAACCTAACACAGTAAACAGAAAACAAATGCAAGACCATGCTGACAACTGCCAGTAGTATGCCTCCCCATGTCCTACTGCAAGAACTGTGGACCAGGCCATAAATACTACTGGGATAAAGGTCCAACTATAAGGATACCTCTGAGATATTGCTCTCATAATATTAGGAAGAGGAGAAGATAATGGGGGTGGGGGGGTGGGGGTGTAGAAGCATGAATGTCATGGAGTGTGTGAAATCTGAAACTCTAATGACTGCCCATACCATCCCCTGACTGCAAACCCATTCATAGTCACAAAACTGCTTGTAAACCACAATGTGAAGGTAACCTGGCCAGATATACGAGTCCTGCCTCTGGATAATGTGGGTGTATCTCAGTGATGGCTGGTGACTTCAAATCAAAGGGGGGCTGCAGGAGACAGCTGAATGGGTGGGGCCAATGGGAGGGGTGTGGTCAACTAGAAAGGGGAGGGGCTATGCTCAAAACCACAAAACCTGGAACTTTAATTAAATACGCTTCCCTGGGTGCCAAACCGTCATTATGAGAGTCCAATCAAGACAAAATGAAGTGTAGAAGAAAAAAATATTTCAATGCATCGGCTGCATGACAGCTTACTCTAGATGGAAACAAAAAGGTTGCAAGGCATAAAAAATAAATTACTTTTTAAATACATTACTCGAATGCCAGTCAAAGTCAAGTATAAGAAAAACAAGCAGCACTCAACTCAAACCATTTCTCCTTGCACTGCAGTTCTAATTATAATTTATATTCAGCTTTATAAAAGTACCATGCTGAAAGTAATCTCTGTGATAACTCCACTTGTAAAAATGTTTTTTATCCAAAAAAGACCTGCTGCCTGACAACAACTATCTGCTTGTTTCATGGGGAAAACATGATCAAAGTAAAATATGAACAGCAAACAAGAAACAAGATCAAGATAAATTGCTTAAAGGATTACTGCACAGGGTTATGGACCGCACATGATAGATTAGCATTCTGTTTAGTTTTCGGGTAAAGCCTGCAAAAATTGCTCCAAGTCTTCAACAAAGGTAATGAGCTTTTTAAAATACTGTAATCCTGTCCTTTATTATAAATACTGCCATATGCATTTCAATACCCAAGGCTTATACGTTATCTAGTTATATAAGTATTCTCTGCATGGCAACAACAAAAAGGCTTTCAATGTTGGTAATTCTTTAATGGTATGCTTATTAACACTTACTTGCATCTTACAATCTCAGACAAGCTTACCTGATGGCCATGAAAGCATTGCTACTTAAACACAGAGCAACGGGCACGTTCTGAATAATAAGAAGTATAAATCAACAGTATAAAAATATGACAGAAAACCAGAACATTCTGCAAAGTCAAGCAAGGAAAGATGAAAAGACACTGTAGTACTTGTGTCTACCTTGGATGGCGGGATACTCTGCACACTGACACTGCATAACTGCTCCTTGCCTTGCTTGGACACGTCCAGAGTCATTACATGGGGGAGTGGGGTGCAATAAGTATGTCACAATTTGAAATGTCTCTGGCTGACTGTGATGGCCTTGATACATTGGTCATACCTCTCAACCTCAGATAAAGAAATCTGGACAAAGCCATACATAGAAGTGGGACAAAGGCCCACAAATAAGGACAATATTTAAATATTGCTCTTATAAACTTTCTAATAGAACAGTAGGTCTTGCATTAGTATGAATTTTCTGAAGGGTATGAAATCTGAAACTCAAATGTCTGCCATTATTTTCAGATTCAATCTTTAATGATTTGCCTCTAATTTGCCAGAAAACCACAATTTTTTGAAAAATGGACCAAAAATGTGATGCAAAAATATAAAGTAGTCACACAATACAACTGGGAACCTGTCAAAGAAAGGACACTTTTTTAATATTAGTAATGTTAACTTAAGCAGCTGACAAAATAAACAAATCTACATGCATTTCTGAAATAAAAGTAATCTACAACTCTGATTATTACAGTTATTTATTAATTGTAAACCTGCCACATTTTCTTCCAAAATTGCCATTTTGTGGAGGGATTATTAGAGGGAGGGCAACATTTTGAGCCAAAATCAGGGACAGTTGAGAGGTTTGGATATGTCTAATTCTATAAAGCAATTTATTTGCACGCACCTCTCAACCTGTTAATGCGGGAAATCTGGACAAGGCCAAATATATTGAGGACACATACATACAGTACTAAATATTGCTCTTGTAAAAACTTAGTTGACAGAATAACAGGTCTTGCTTTAGCATGCATTTTTCTGAAGGTTATGAAGTCTGAAACTCAATGTCTATCATTATTTAGTGACTTAATTCCTAAATGATGTGCCAGAAAACCACACATTTTATGAGGAACAAACCAAAAATAAGAAGCAAAAATCTATTCATTCTGTGAAAATCTGGACATTTGGGAGGTATAGTTCAGCCGGGTCTGTCTTTGAGTTTGCCATCCTTCCCCCTCACAAAATCATGGTCGAATGGTGCCTTCCCCCTGCAGCCATTCCAATGTCCCATTACTTGGCTATTTCACCCCATTTGCCATAAACACTAATGTGCATACTGCTTTACTTCTACAATGATTTGGATTTCATTTGAAAGTTTTATTTTGCATTTTACAGCACAAGCACCAAGACATCTGCTAAATAATGCAATGCAGTCTCCCAATGAAAACAGACTTAGCATTAAAACTTCTCTGCCCTTGAAACTCACATTCATTGAAACAGCATTGAAATCCACAGTCAAAGAAAATACATTTGGCTAGTATAAAGATTAACTCTGGGCTGTTTTCAAATGATAGGCCCCTTGCACACAAGACATACATGTGTTGTGTGATACACCTTCCTGATTGTATTAAATTACATTCCTAGTATAATACAGTACAGCTGTTAGAGGGTGTTTTAAATTTATTGTTTTGAACATTTTTCCAGTAAACAATGAAACAAAATGCATGCACCAATAATGACAAAACTGCCTAATTGAGAACATTTCCATCATAAAAGTCTACTCAAACTTCTACAATCCACCAGTATCACTAAATATGCACAACCTCCGCAGAAGTAAAAGTAATCTATAAAATTCTGCATTAAAGAGATATGTAAGTAATGAAGAGGTTACGTCTAGCAAACAACTTTATATTTCATTGTTTCCTCAACAAATAAAGTGCCTGCATCTTCGCCAAAGAGGACAGATTTACTACGGCAGCATCCACCCCCTGTGGGAGTAGAACCCACAGCCTTCTGCATCAAAAGCAAATGCACTACCTGTTGTGCTATTAAAATGCAAGTAGACTTAGCATAAGCAGCACTAAACTTCTCTTCCCCTGCAGCTCTCAGCTCCTTGTAAAATCTACTCGACACTCAACTGTATCTTTCAACTTTGCAGCATGAGAAATCTGGAAAAAGCCAACATTTATTGGGGGGGGGGGCAAAAGCCCAAAAACCAGGAACACATTTTAAACATTGCTTGTATAATCTTGGAAAGTTGCTAATATAAAATGCTGTGCTATCACCATACATTTTACTGCCGAGTCTTGAACCCAGAACCCTTGGCAAAACAGTCAGAGCAACATATCACTATGCCATATTAGCTGTTTTTATGAAAGAGTGAAAGAGAGGAAGACTGAAACTTAAATGGCTACCATTTAGTGAATTCAGTTCTCACCACAGCTGTCAACCTCCTAGCACAAAACACCTGGACAAAGCCAGTAATGGGGGATTACAGCTCTCAAACATATTCAGTGAATTCAGTTCTCACCATAGCTCTTAACCTTAGCACAAAAATCTGGAAGAAACCAATAATGGGGGAATACAGTCCCAAAAAATAGGGACAAATTTCAAATATTCATATTACAAACGTAGAAAACTGCTAGAATAAAAGGTTTTGTGTTACTATGTACTTTCTGAAGAATATAAAGTTTGAAATTTAAATGCCTGTCAGTTTTATTTATTTAATATTTTTTAACCAGGAAAGTCTGATTTGGAACAAAAGCCACTTTTCAGCAGAGGCCCAGGGAGAAATACTGCAGACACATGTGTTTATAACATATAAGGACACTAGAGCAATCCCACACACAAACACAGGGAGGACATGCAGACTCCACACAGAAGTTACCCCAGCCAAGAATCAAACCAGAGAACCTCTAGCTGTGAGGCAATAATGCTACCACTGCACCATCAACTGTCTAAGGAATTAAAAATTCAGAAACGACAAATATTATGATGAACAGAACAGAACAAAATATGAGGCAAAAATCTGCAAACGTTTCACAGATGGTGGTGGGTAGGGAATTCAGGCTGTCACTACCTGAACTCAGGGTACAGGGTTCAAGCCTATGGTATTCTCTATCCACCACCAGCAGGTATCCTGAGTTCTCTCTATAGCCACCAGTAAAAGTCAACTGGGGCATTAAACACACACACACCAGCTTCAATAATGTACCTGCAACAACTTCATCTTCATGTGCATTCACCTGCAATGAAAAATGCTGGCTCTGCAATAAATCCAAGCTTCGATAATGTACCTGCAATGATAAACTCCAAACAGCTTCATTCATCCTCATCTGCATTCGCATGTGCCGGAATGCACACTTCCAGTTTTCCGGTTCCTGTTTGTGAATGTTCCAAGACTGATGACCTTGCATTCTGATCCCCTTCTAGTCTATGCGGTTAGCACTGCATAGACTTCTGGGGCATCAGCAGTCTGCTGCCTCCTTCCTGAATCAAGATTCACTTTCTAGATGAGGAAGTTAAAGTTATTGGATTGTACCATTGTGGTTCACAGCTGGGGGGGGGGCTGCAGTCCTGCAGTCCAATATCGCGAGCCACCACTAGTGTATCTCTACAGATGAGAGGTATGGCCCCAGCAGGATATGGCCATTCCGTTAAGTCGAGAAAAGCACAAGAAGGGGATCCCCAGCCAGCATACTAGCAAGGTACTGCACCATTTACACAGAACCAGTGGTCTATTGTCTGTAGCTACCCCTCCACAAATGCAGGTGTGTGCCAGAATGTGTAGTCTATGCCTCAGAATATTGGTCTCAGCTTCATTCATCTTGTATTTCCCTGGTAAATAACTGTGAGCAAACAATGATATCTGTCAGTAGTTGATGACATGATACATCACAGTGTAAAATAATAGATATGTCAGAAAATCTATGCTATAACCAACCATGTTACACAAGCAGCACAGACAGCAATACTTGCAGTATCCCCCGTATGCTACACCTATTGTGTCTCCATATTGGCAATCTAGCTACAGATATCCTGCAGAAACAGGTTTCTAGGTGGAGCTGTAGCACACAAAATCCTGCACTGGAGTACAACTCTCTCTTGGAATGGATTTACTCACTCTATATATGTCATACTGGGCAGGCTCCTACACTTAGAGAAATGAAGCCCATGTCTGACAACACAGTGGACTATACATATCTGTTATTGGCAGATGTCTGTGCATACACACCAAATTGTACACCTTTTATACTTCACACACACACACACACACACACACACACACACA
The DNA here is from genome assembly GCF_019279795.1 of Protopterus annectens. Lineage (NCBI taxonomy): Eukaryota > Metazoa > Chordata > Ceratodontiformes > Protopteridae > Protopterus > Protopterus annectens. The sequence continues at coordinate 1,373,970,693 of NC_056733.1, forward strand.
CACACACACACACTGGATAGGAATACTCACACATATCTAAGGCCAACATAAGATAATATGCCAAACATACACACACACAAATGTGGGGAAGAGAGAGACAGACAGCGACAAAGAGAATCCCATTATGAGGCCTTTCCCACCCAGTACACATCCCATTGGCCTATATCACATGATGTGCTGATGTCATTCACTGTAGAAATTCCTTTTGTTAGCCCTGAACCCTATAGTCTCAGTGGTTCTTGTGATAACTGAGTAAAACTACACTACAAATAAGTATTCATGTAGCATTTGTAATCTCAGTCCTGTCAAATGTAAAGGTGTGTGTGTGTGTGTGTGTGTGTGTGTGTGTGTGTGTGTGTGTGTGTGTGTGTGTATCTAGATGAATGATTTTGAGGCCATTCACACTCATTACACTTCCCTTACTCCTCCTTTAGCACTACTGCTGATGTCACTCACCTTCAAAGATACCTTTGGACAGCTCTGTATATAAGCTCTGTGGTGCTTGCAATAACTGCGTAACACTATAGTGTAGTAATCTAGTTAGGTATGAGTTTTAATCCCGGTCCTGCAATTGTGAAAATTTCTGTGAAAGAGTATGTGAGTCTTTGTACTGACATGATTCTGAGGCCATTCACACTCAGTACTCTTCCCTTACCCCTCTTTTAGCACTGCGGTACCAGTTGTAAATGCAGGCATTCCTTAAAATAACCAATTTCCAATTGAGATGTTTTAAATTTAAACATTTTTTTCTCAAACACATAAATCATGTATTTCAAAGATTTGAAACTGTTCTTGTCACAATTGTTCTTGCCAGACATTGTTCCTGGTGCCTTGTGTGGATCATTGAAAACAAAGTTTCTTTTAAACAGGGCACCATATTTACAACTAGTCCCTCTGGTATTCTGGTTACAGTTGTTAACATCATTCCTAGGCCAATAAAAATGCCCATTAAAAGTAGCTCTCTGTTCTTCTTACCTTGGCTAATGAAAATGGTAATACTTTGTTTTTCAGGAAAGGAAACTGTTTTTCCAGCAAACTAGTATATCTTGAGAAATATAATACCTGCATTTCATTTTATGTTGGAAAGACTGAGAGGCTTCTTAAATCCAGAATATATGAGCATCTATATGATGTAAAAAATAAAAGAGAAACTAATGCCCTGTTTAAACATAGTTTACAGTGTGAAGGTTTTTCTGGGTTTAAGTTTGTCATTCTGGATACTGTGCAAGTAGATTCAAGAGGGGGGGATTGGCAAAATGTATTGTGTAAAAAAGAGCTGTTGTGGCAGTTAAGGTTGGCTGCAAATGTACATCCAGGGTTAAATGATTACTTGACTATCCTGCCAGTATTAAAAGAAAAAGCAGGACAAGTCTAAGTCCCTTCATTTGTTTTATTGTTTTACTAATATGACAGTGAATAATATTGATCTAATGTTTTTAATATTCATGATTTATGCTAATTTGATGTTTTTATTGGCTATTTTTGACAAATTATGGTTGTTTAAACCTATTTAAATGATTTGTTATACAATAAAACGCACTGGAGACTGACTACCAGGGTGCTTATTTTTTGGTTTATTTGTTTTTTTTGGTAAGCAGTTTTACACCACTTTACTGGTTTTATAGTTTCATTTGTGGTGTTTTGGACTTCATGCATTCTCCTGAATCTTTGGATTTTTCACCAGTCATTGATTCTGGGCATCACCTGGAACTTTTGGAGCTCAAAAGTGACGTGGCCAAGATAAAGGGTGAGTTAACTCAGCTTATTGAGTTGTTTTCACAACAGCACAGTCACCAGAGTGGTTCGCTTGGTTCTGGCAGTTGTGTGGAGGCTGTACAAGTAAATGGAAGAGGCTCCTGCTCCCAAGGTAACGAAAACTTTTCAAATGGATTGAGCAGCTGTTTGCTCACCTCGGGGAGGCGTTGTGATGTTATTGTGACAGCCGAGGTCCAGCATGGTCACAGAAAACAGCGTTTTCCCTGTAATGGGGATGATTTTTTTTATTTAAACCAGCAAAGCCATTCGAGGAAGGATTTAGGCACTAATTGTGCCATTTATTTTGGCAAAGACCTTGATGTTATTTCCAACAGCGTTATTGGGCAGCCGTGACAGGTGGAGCACAAAGAAACAGGTACTGTTAACCTTATTCAAGATTCTATTCCCCCTAAATTGACTAATTGCAATTCTGAAGGGAAATGGAATCACAGCAGTGTGCTCCCTGAGCAGGGAATTACTTTTAATGGGCATTCTTCTTGTCCTAGGAATGATAACAACTGTAACCAGATTACAAGGGGGACTAGTTGTAAATATGGTGCCCTGTTTAAAAATAACTTTCTTTTCAATGAACCACACAATGCACCAGGGACAATGTCTGGCAAGGACAATTGTGACAATAACAGTTTCAAATCTTTGAAAGACATGATTTATGTGTTTGAGAAAAAAATGTTTACATTTAAAATGTCTCAAATGGAAATTGTTTATTTTAAGGAATGCCTGCATTTACAAGTGGTACCACAGGGGTTACGGGTGTATAAATTCCCATTTTGACTACATTATGATGCTGATGTTATTGGGAATTTTGTTAAACTTTTTGATAAATGGGAGTTTGAACTTTTTAACAAAGTTGTGCATTTTCATGAACAGATGGAAAATAGGTTTCAAAAAGAAGAAGAAGAGTTAAATGGCATGATTCTAGGTGATTTGTTGTTTTCCCAATATGAAGGGCTTTATAATAAAATCATTGACAGGATAGAGAAAAAATGCAGCAATATTTTTTCTGAAAAATCAAGGAAGTTAGATAGGGACCTTAAGCAATACAAAAATCATAAAGTGTACCCTACAAATAACCTTGTTTTTAGACATACAGATTCTGATCAAAGTGGGTTTCATTCCCATTTTGATGGTAATAACAGTACCATGTCTGGTATAGAAGGGGACGATGAGAACAGGTATTTTGGAGAAGAAGAGATGGTGGATTGTCCTGATCAACAGGATTTTCCAATTTTAAGGCTCTCCGAAAGAATAGCAAACAAGAAGCAAGGGAGACAAACAACATACTGCAAAGTGGCAGAATACCCGAAAGGTTTCCCCAAGTGGCAGACAGGGAGGTATCAATATTGGGGAACGAAGGGCAGGACATTCTCCATACCTCCCATGGTTTCAATATTTACAACTACACTGACAGGATTATTACAGATTAACTTTTTACATTATTTTCTAAAGGGTTTAAGTTTGTCCTCACCAATATTCCTGATATTGCAGAGGTATTACTAGATGTACAGCTGCATTTAAGGAAATTAAACTTGAAAGTTTTATTTTGGAAAAAGGATGGGGGCAATAAATCCATAGAAAAGAAAAATAGTGTATTTAATCTGCCCCTACATCCCCTGGCAGCCATTTCTGAGAAGGCTGTTAGAGATGATCTTTATAAGATGTGGGAAGAAAAAAGAAAGTCTTTTTCAACCTTAACTCCAAGGAAAGAAGGCTTATTTAGGAACTAAGAGAAGACAAAAGCATTTGAATTATGACCCCAGACAAAGGTGGGGGTATTCTGAGGACTATACCGATGTCATGCAGCAAATTTTGTTTAATGTCAAAAATTACTCTCAAGTTTCCAAAATCCAAATACACATTTTTTATCAACGTGTTGATAGCTTTTTATATGAATATGTATTAGATCAAAGAATTTCCAAAGAGGTTTATGATTTTCTTTCTAATTCACATCCCAAAGTACCAGTTATGTTTGAGATACCAAAAGTACACAAGAGTATCGTGACCCCTCCGTTTAGGCCAATAGTGGCAGCTGGAGGTTCTAAAACACAGAATTTAGCTGTCTATATAGACAGAATGATAAAACATATTGTGGAGTGGGTACCACATTTGGTTAAAGATTCATGGGACTTCCTGGGGCAATTAAAATCAGAATGATGGTCCCCAGGAGTTAGTTTTTTGACTATTGATGTCTAGGATCTTTTTTCCTGTATTTCCAAACAAGAAAGTTTAGCGATATTTGAGAATGTTCTTTTTACCTGTTCCCACCTACAGCATGATCAGGTTACCATGCTATGTGAAATCATGGCCCTCATTCTTGAAAATAATTATATATGTTTTGAGGGGCAAGAGGTATTGCTATGGAGGTTGATTGTGCCCCCATTTATGCTAACCTTGTTTTCTTGGGTTGGGAAAAGGAATATGTTTTCAAAAGTGAATATTTCTCAGAGATTCCCTTCTATAACAGGTTTTTGGATGATATTTTTATTTTATGGAGAGGTAAAAAAGACTCTATACCTGCTTTCATTGAGTATTTGAACAGTACCACCACTTTTTTAAAATTTACCTTTGAGTATCATGATGAGGAAATAAATTATCTGGATACAAAGATAGTAAAAGGAAAAGAAGGTTTTATTTCTCGAGTATATCATAAGAAAACCTTCTGCAATAGCTAACGGCCATCACCCAGTGTTTCAGAAGAAAGGTATCATTAAAGGCCAGGCTATTAGGATAGTCAGAATGACTTCCCAAAAAGAGAATGTAATAAAGGAATTTGTACATCTGAAGGAAATGTTTTTAGATAGGAGTTATCCTGGTGAATTTATTGATGCCATTCTGAGAAATGTTTTGGATGAATGGGGTAAAAAATATATACCGCTTTTAGGTAGGGGGTTAACAAAACCCCCCCAGGCAGGTGTAGATGTAGATGGTGGGACAAATATTGATTTTCAACAAGCCTGTGTGATTCAATATAGTCCCCTATACAATGGGGTTAAGAATATTCTTAATAAAAAAACTGGAGTATTTTCAAAACCAACAATGAGGTGTACCAAGTTTTGGGTGAAAATCCAACTTTTTCTACCAAAATAAGACCTAATTTAAAGTTGGGTTTAGAAAGGAAAATTAGTATTGGTGGAGTTAACAGCAAGCTAAATGGTACCAGACCCTGTGGTAGATGTTCTTATTGCCATTATATTCTACAGGGTACCTCTATTACCTTGGCTAATGAAAATGGTAATACTTTGTTTTTCAGGAAAGGAAACTGTTTTTCCAACAAACAAGTATATCTTGCAAAATGTAATACCTGCATTTCATTTTATGTTGGAAAGACTGAGAGGCTTCTTAAATTCAGAATATATGAGCAGCTATATGATGTAAAAAATAAAAGAGAAACTAATGCCCTGTTTAGACATACCCCGGGATTCATGAACCTTGTGCCAGGTGCACGCATAGCGTAGGCGTTATAACGCCAAATATGGCCGCCGAGCGATTCAGGTACGATTCAATTCCACGTGCACTACTGGCGTATGCCAGATCTGCGCAGCCCCCGGCGTAGGTATGCTAAACACCCTATGTGCGGTGTGTCACCATGCAAATGAAGGCATATAGCGATTCACAAAGTGGTGCAGGCATAGCATAAGCCCACGGCAATGTAAACCAAAAAAAAACGGTTTACATTTCCACAAACATAACATCGGAGTAATGGAAGAGTGTCAGACCCAGGTATCATACTGTTAACATATGCCAATGGCGAAATACACAGACAATGACAAAAGAAAACATGCACAACACGTAAATAACTATTTAAATGGCATGTCCACAGTAACTCACATCAGAACCGCAGGACATGTGTGTGGAAGGTGCAACATAATGAAATAATATAACAATGTTATAAAACAGCATCGTAATAGACATCAGGTACACAGCATAATACACCATGGTATGCATGGAACGCCACAACCACGGTACAAGGGATGCCAAGGACTCACGGCAGTCTTCGGCGTGGTAACTATGAATTAGTAGTTAATGCCATGCAAATGAGGCAGATAATACTGAATTGCAAATTCCCCACCGGAGCAAGGTTGTACCAAACGGCACAGTGGTAATACACCGAGGAGTGGCTCAGAGGGAATACATGACATCTGCAGAGGGGTGTGCCACTGTAGCAGTAAGCACATTGGAGCACAGCAACCCTGGGCTGTACATCGCAAATCAAAGCTGCAGGACCGGGGTGTGGGGTAATAGTTTAGCTGAGAGCACACAATGCGTGCAAAAGTGCATGTGTACGAGGATGACAACGTTCCCGGAACCTAGTCATGTGACACACGCCCCGCAAACAATATCGGAAACAGGAAGGTGATGTGAAGAATATAAGGAAATGTGGAAGAAGTGTAATTGGAGTACTAATGAGCAATCAACACTAATCAACCCACGAAGGCCAATCGGTGGCAGCTGACAACTCTGAATGCAGAAACCTGCAAAATGGGATAGGGGGGGCATATGAATGCAAAGAAAGTAGGGGAGGTAGCAAATTGCAAAGTTAGAAGACCTGACACAGCAGAGCAAAGCAGGCAGGCAGCACAACGGCAGTAGCACACAAAACGCATGATATGCCATGTCCATGAAAGTACAAATGACAGTGCTCTGCAGGATGCATGCCAGAAAATGGTAGGTGCAACGCGCAGAAATAGTAAGGGAAGGTCAAAAGGTAATCCATGGCAGGTAAGAGTAATGCAACACCAAAGGCAACACCGTTGTAGTTCCATCGGTAAAACACGGAAGATAACCCTTAGATACGGCTGTACAAACACACCATATGACATCATCGGTGTGCACAGTACAATAGTATAAAGTGTGAATGCACACAACACACAGCCGTGTATTCCCAAATGCCGCACCATAGGTGTAAACACACGGGGAACTTTTAAAACGTACATGTTGGGTGCTGCCGTAGCTGTGATCCATCAGCATGTGTTAGAGACAGAAGGTGTTGTGGAGGAGGATGCCGACAACCACCGCAGGCCTCGGAGGAGAAGGAGAGTGTTCAGACCAAGGGTAACCTACCAGGGGCTATATGACCTGGAGATAGTAGAGCGTTACAGGGTGGACAGGGACATGTTACAGCAAATAGTGGAGCTGTGCCAGCCACGCCTGAGAACAAGAAGCAACAGAGGGGAACCCATCCCAGTGGACACAAAGGTATGTGTAAGCTTGCGAATACTGGCCACAAGTACCTTTCAAAGGCCAACTGGAGATATAATGGGCGTCTCACAGGCATCAGCATCCAGGGTACTACACCAGTTCCTGGATGCCATGTTACCACATGCCAATGAGCATACATACTTCCCCAGATCTCAGGAGGATTTGGCTAGCAATATGCGCCACTTCCACCGTGTGGCACAATACCCGGAGGTACTGGGTGCGATAGACTGTACGCACATACAAATCAAGTCACCACCTGGTGAGCAGGGTAGACGCTACATAAACCGCAAGGGATTCCACTCCATCAATTGCCAGGTTGTGTGCAATGCCCAGGGCATTATCATGGATGTGTGTGCTGGCAGCCCTGGAAGTTGCCACGACTCCCATATCTGGCATGCCTCACAGCTGTATCAGGTATTTGTCAGGGGGGACATCCCACAAGGCCATCTCGTGGGGATGCTGGCTATGCACTGGAGCCGTGGATGATGACTCCCATCAGAAATGCACACACACACATGCAAGAACGCCATAATGAGGCACACGCACAAACCAGAATAATCATAGGCGTGTGTTCGATGCTGAAATCACGGTTCCGGTGCTTGGATACATCTGGTGGAGCCTTGCAGTACTCTCCAGGCACATGTGCCCACATATTCATAGTATGTGCCATGCTACATAATATGATCCTGCGGAAGCAGCTGCTGCAGGGACATAATGGTGAAGGGCCACAAAGCCCACCACAATTGCCAAGGCCAGTCCAGGCACAGAGGGTTCCACACCAGGAACACACTGTGCCAGCCCCAGTAGGCAGACGGAGGCGTACCCAATATGCCTACGTCTTGGCAAAGAGGGAACGTATAGCACATACTCTGACAGCGTAGTCCCCATGGACTGACACCTCCCCACCTGCACACACAGTGAAATGGACGGCACACAAACATGACCACCTGTAAAGTGTAATGTACGGGTGACCTTATGTGTGACTCCAACATAGGCAGCCACCAAACACTGTAAACCCAACAGCCAGTGGAACATGTAACGCCAACACCTGAACAGTACATGAGTCCTACAGCATATGGCATTGCTGTGTGCCTGCCACGTTCGCCGCAAGATGTATACATATAAATATATATATATATATATATATATATGTGTGTATATATATATATATATATATATATTATATATAGATAAATATGTACACATATACATATATATAATACAGATAAGACAGGGAATTAGAGGGATATAAGGTGACTGAGATGTATCCCGCGATATCTGTACATAGTATACATAGTGCAATGACAATCTGAACATCCGGGAGGTTCAAAATATGAGGATACCGCCAACCATGGAACGTGTAACATACCGATATGCATAACCGCGAGGCTGAAAGACCGCCAGAACACAGTACTGTAACAGTACATGCGCGTGTAATAGTATGATGATATGAAGGGAGAGGTAGACACCGCCACCGGTGCTGCGGTCCACGTAGGTACTGTGTGCAACCGTCCCCATGAGTGCCGTAGTATGTGTAGGTGTGCGCTGAGGGTGCCGTGTGCGTCGCTGTGTGAGTGTAATGTGTGTGTGTCTGCAACATGTGTATGTTGGTGCCAAGTTAGAGGCAGAGCAGAATATTAGGTCTAGGCATACGGTAAACTAGCCTCAGGCATATGTTCACTACTAGTCCCAGAGTAGTAGTGACAGCCCCACCCTGGCTAGGTGTGTCGTGACATAGAACGATACAAAGTGAATATGTCCCAGATGGTAGCACAGGAATATTCCCCATAAGAAATGGAAAGGATGTATGTAATAGTCATGCCTGTATGTACGACACTGATATGTTACATGCAATATGATACGTTGGCAAAGTCACACAGCAATAGGTATGTATCGCGGAAATATGTATGTGCTACCCCAGTACTGACCATGGCCACGTGTTGGCCCGTAAACACCGCTGTGTGTTCTACAAGTGTCAAACAATCAATTCCCATCTGAATATGTGGCAACCACTGGCAAACAGGCTATCCCAACAACAGGACCACAATGACTGCAAATATCTGGGACAGAATGACAAGGGATAGTTGTCACGTACACATAACCACTGATATACCACAGATGTTACGGAGGTATACATGCATCAAGCTCACCTGCAGGCGATACCGACACCACATGACAACAGCCCAACCTACAATCCCATAACAAAAGACTATTAACTGTTAACTCTCCAAGTAGGGATGGAGCACACAGACAACTATACTGGTTATGTAGAGATGCAAGGCCCACAAACCGTATCTGTGACGTACAACCACCGATATCCCCCACTGTAGATAATAAAGGAATACAAACTGTAATAGCAGCACAAACATACAGTCAGTCAATGACATCTGCATAACCACAACATATCGTGTGGGAGACACAGTTAAAGGCGGATGCATAATTGCATGCGTTGTGTAAATGCAAACAATAGCCATGTTACAGTTTTGAATTCAATACTCCGTTATCATTCGTCGGCAGGACAGGTACACCCACATGTTGAACCAAATACTACACCTGTCACACACAATCCACGGGTGACTTGAATGCAGAATATACTTGTCCCTATGCATAGCAGATGCAGTTACACATAACATAAGACAATACAGACCATCTCCACGAAGGTAGGGCAAATATCCAATGCCCAGGCGGAGAATCCAATTATACCCCAGTATCGACGCGTAATTACCGAATGGAGTAGATGCACAGGTGATATGCATGTAATTACTCACGTACACATAGCCGCTGATATACCACAGAAGTTACGGGGGTATACATGCAGCAAGGCCACCTGCAGACGATATCGGAACCAATTAACAACAGCCCAACCTACACTCCCATAACAAAAGACTATTAACTGTTACCTCTCCAAGTAGGGATGGAGCACACAAACAACTATACTGTCTATGTAGAGATGCAAGGCCCACAACCCGTATCCATCACATACAACCACCAATATCCCCTACCGTAGATGTTAAAGGAATGCAAACCGTAATAGCAGCACAAACATACAGTCAGTCAATGACATCTGCATAACCACAACATATCTCGTGGGAGACACAATTAAAGGCGGATACATACTTGCATGTGTTGTATAAAGGAATACAACAGCCATGTTACAGTTTTGAATGCAATACTCCGTTATCATTCGTCGGCAGGACAGGTACACCCACATGTCGAACCAAATACTACACCTGTCACACACAATCCACGGGTGACATGACTTCAAAATATACTTGTCGCTATGCATAGCAGTTGCAGTTACACATAACATAACACAATACAGACCATCTCCATGAAGGTAGGACAAATAGCCAACGCCCAGGTGGAGAATCCAATTATACCCCAGTATCGGCGCGTAATTTCCGAATGGAGTAGATGCACAGGTGATATGCACGTAATTACTCACTGAGGAACAGCAATTGGTGGGATGAATCCACATGTTGCAGGTATCGACGTATATAAGGCTGACTCTCAGGATATTCAAACCGTATGCTCATACCGAAACAGCATTGTACTACCGAAAATGAAAGGAAATGGAAAAACGATACACGGAACGAAACACCAACAACGTATGTAGAACACACGATATGTAAGGTTGTGTAACGCATGATCTGTATTAATAAGCTGTACTGTATGTGAATGGTGGTTGTAATTAATTACACTTGTCCATAATGCAGAAAGTGGTGAAAGGTAGTTATGTAGTGATATCTTGCTGAGCATACCAACGCTTGTAGACACCGTGTGTACAGCAATGGGACATCATGTACACAGCGGAGACACCGCAAGGGATGCCACAGGAGGGCATTAAAGAGAACAATGCCATACCACATGCTGTTGCTGGCAGTGGATGTCCAACAAGGAAGTGCCATAGCAGGGGATAGTACATGTATGTATACTGTCACAGCACGCATGTGTATGAGCATATACCATTGATGTCATATGTAAAGTGTGGCCGACGTGCAAGTATGCCCTGCATTAGGGGATACTATGTGAAATATGTGTAATGTAAAGTTGTCTAGGTAGATATGACAGATATCATACACAGTATCACAGGCATATCATGCATAACACAGGTATCGCCTATTGGTATGTACAATAACAGGATACATATGGCCTGTAGGTATGGGACAGAGTAGTAGCACGATAGCTAGTCTAAATGGAAGGCACACCAAGTAACCATGCCCAAAGGACTTTTAGTAGCTGCACAGGTGCACAGTGGGCAACAATGCAGTCTGGCAGGTCCATGTGTAAGCACATGTGCAGTGTACACAGTAGTGTCACCTCTCCATGGTAGTGTCCTGTGAACAGCAGAGGCAGGTGTCAACTGCACCTCTACACAGTACTGCTGCTGTGGTGGTACCAGGACTACATGTCACTCAAACAGCAAGGGAGGAATCACATGAACAGTGCTACTGTGTGTCCCTGCGGGATGTACACAGGACCTATGTTCCACAGCATGGTGTGTGTTGTGTTCATGGAAGTAACACAGAAGCCCAGCCCATGCAGTGTGGTGTGTGTGCACATATCCAGAAGCACTTCGTTCACACTGCCCACCCCAGATGTCATGTATGAGGAGTATATGCATCACTAATGTGGAGGACATGGGCCGTGTCAGAGCAGAAGATACCCCTGAGTATGTGGTATGCAGATGTGTACAGATGTGTTGTCCGTATGTCAGCCGCATATGTAAACTGTCTGAGCCCAGTAAACATCGTGGCATGTCAATGTTGTGCCATGTAAAGCTGTAGCTGTTGTTGAAGGTACACCATAAATGTGGTATTGTACCCTTGACTGTGTGTAGATGTGTGTAGTTCACAGGTACCTATGTACCAGCATCACACACAGTACAGATAGGTGTGGCCTTGCAGAAGGATATCCATGCCACAGTGGAATACGGTAACCACAGGACTGTGTGTGGCATATGTGTGTACTGCAACCATGTACAATGTGATATGTATGTACGGGACCACTATCCATGTGATAGTCAGTGGGTGAATGTTGTTATGCAAAGGTGATGTGCATGCACCATGTGTAATGCATCCTGATGCCATGATACTCATATGAAGTATCTGCCACACTGACACCCGTATGGTTGGTATCGGTATGAGCTGGTGGAGCAATAATGGTACTTGGTATGTAGGTGTGGGAAATCTAGGCATGGACAGTACTCTGTGACAGCATGTTCTGTATGTAAGCATATAGTGAACATGAGTGGCCCTATGACTGAGGACTGTGTAATGCAATATGTGCCTGACATGTAGTAGGTACTATGGTATGCTGGCACAACTGTGTGTACTGTCCATGAGCCACATAGCATAACATCCTGAGACACAGGGTATGATGTGCAGGTGGATGTGTATGTTGTCAATACCAGAATGTGGAATGGTGCTGAAAGGCAATGTGAGGACAACGTATGATGTGTCGGCCTGCGTACCATCCTCAACTGCCCATGAAACTGTATGACAGGTGGCCAGCATGTGTATGTGCCTTGCTGTGGCATACACAAGCCCAACATGGGTGCTAGGAAAGGACTGGAGGCCATCAATGTGTGTGGGAATCATGTTCCTGAGGATGTGCCCCATTGCCATGCAGAATGGTCCAGTCATGAGTGTATGACTATAGTCCCACTCGTGCAATGCAGTGCCACCCATGTGTAGTGCAATAAATGCCGCTGTGTGGCAGTCAGGGTCCACAATGTCCGACAAAAGGCTAGCAGTGAATATAGTGGCCTGGTGCAGAGACATATACCGAACAGGTTGGTGGGACATTACAGCCAGGGACATTGGAAGGTGACATTGGGCCAGTGTCCCAGGACATATTGTGTGCATGTCAGTATTGTGTATGTGACCACAGGGACACTACAATGTCCATGTACGGATTGTGACCCTGTAGTGAGTGAGAAGGTGTATTGTCGGTAAGTACGCCATCGCCTGGCACGTTGCCAACATTAGCTCGGTCTGCAATGCTTGGGTGACTATTGTATGTGACATCAGATGTGGATGTTGCCAAAGAATACTGACATACCACCACAATGCCTGAGGCCCCACACTGCAATGTGCGGCAGTCATGTTTAGGTAGCTAGCCTCGGAGTATGTGATGATGGACCTCGAGGACCCACCATGGCTGACAAGTGATGCACCCCACACATGTGAATGTACACCACTGTGCAACAGCCTGTACATGTGGTTGTACATCATATGTGCATGGAACATGACCACCACAGTGGTGTCTGTGAACTGGTCAGTACCGCCATGTCTCTGTGTGGAATAGCATGATTCCTGCAATTGTGTACATGGTACTGAAGTGCACTGTGGTATGTGTCAGCATATGTATGTGCAGTGTCCATCTGCTTGGGTGTCATGATGTTAACAACTGCTGTCAGCAGACGTCTGTAGTAGTTGTTGTAGTACACATGCTCCGTGTATGCTGTGATGGGTGTGTTTCCAGGGTGTGGCTAGCAAGGCCATGTAGCATATGTGTTGAATCCACCAAAGAGGGGATAACCCCAGGTGTGTCACACCAGTCACATGGAGGTAGTGTTCATGCTAAGGGTAGTGTAGGTATGGTGTGTGTTGTGTATTGTTTCATCCAGCTGAGCGGAGTGCATGACCAAGCATGTGTAGGTACATGGGTGTCTATCCCAGGGAAGTGTGGGTTACTGTCAGCACACAGCAATAGTAGCTGTCTGAGGCCCAATGTACACTATAACAACACAGATGGTATGTAACCTGTGGTGTACACTGTCGACTCTGTCGCATGTTACAATGTGTATAGCAGTCACAAATACGGTTATCTGCACATGGAGCACCTATGATGCATTGTGTTAAGCAACTATCCAGGATGTGTGCAAAACACTGTGTGATGTGTGAACCCCTCATCTGTGGGTGTTCCGGTCCAGGTATGTGCCTGGAAGGTACGGTCCGTGTACAATCCGTAATCGCAGGTGTGCTGCGCAGAGCATGGAGGCAGGTCCCAGTCACCACAGAGATATGAGAGTGGTGCAATAGTGTGTTTGCCTCGCTTGTGTGCATCACAGTGGAAGATGCAAGCATTGTTCCACATGACCCCATGCCGTGCCTGCCAGTTACAGCCCTGCCGGTGACAGTTATGTGAAACTGCCAGAGAGGCAGTATAGCATGTGAAGATGTACATGTGTACTCTACACCCCAGGCCGATGGCTGCAGGTCATGAGTGCCACAGCATTGTGTTTGACCTGGACTGTCATAGCGGTCAGATACCACATGCCTGTACAATAACAGTAGGAGCATAGGCAACTGTTGCAGTGACACAGTAGGTCAATGTACAGTGTTCCTGTGTCCAGACCACTGCCGACTGTACACCATGGCTAGACACACACCCAGAGGGCTATAACACCGGTGAGCCATTGCATGTCCCAGTACATGTAGTCTGTGTATTGCCATCACAGGGCTGTCACAATAACATGATGTATGAGAGATATATTGTACCAGGTGATGTGTCATGTGTGCGTATGTTGAGTTGCAGAGGTGTTCACCCATCTGCAACATCTCATTGCATGATGCCTTGTGTAACATGATGTGTGGAACTGCATTGTGATTCACAACAGAGTCATCCGTGACTGGTGTGTTGTGAATGGTGTAACCCATGAGTCTGCGGGATATACACTGGTGATGTTGGCTGCCATGCTGGGGGCCACCAGTGGTGCCTACAGTGGTCATACAGACATATTGCATACATTGTTCTTGCAGGAATGTCCAATGTTGTAGATGATGTGGTACTACGTGATGGTAGGTGTGTGTTGTGAATGTTACCCATCCAGACGTGACCGTCAGGTGCAGTCACGGTTGTCGACAGCATCATCCCCATCCACAGCTGTCAGCACCCTGTCCCCAGAATGGGTAACAGTAGCCCTCGTACTGTGTGACTAATGTGCAGATCGTAGAACACCTACTACTGGCTGACTAACAGTGTCATCTAGGAAGGGTATATGATGGCTGGAATACGCTGCTCCAATGTATAAATATGATATCCCAATGAATTACAATGATTCCCATCTAGTAAGCCATGGCTGGCATGTAAACTGTGTACAACAATGACTGTGTGACAGACCCTTCCAATGTGGAGCCGTGATGAACATGCACCCGTTAGAACACCAAATGAGGTACATTGCACATAATGATGTACAACTGACAGCTATGGGCACAGCATGGATGCAGAAGCACATCTCCCACAGGCAGTACCACTGTACGTTGGTAGGGGACATTGCACGAGTACATGTGACAGTTGCTGTATTGCCACATGTACGACATATCCATCATATAGGGGTAGCACTGGTACGTGACGGTTGGACATGCCTGTACATACGACCATGTCCCACAGGATATGTGTTAAGTGTGTACAACACCTGTCGTACCTTCAGCAAGCTGTAAAGTGTATGACTGCCAGTGTACCTGTGTGACATGTTGTGCAATGGGTGCAAAGGTACACAGTAGCGCATTACATGCTCACATGTCCTGCACAGGTGCATAGCTTGAACATACAATACAAATAGGGTGTTGGATAATAGCAAACCACAAGTGGTGATGAGTACATTTCCGGGTAAGGTGTGCATGTCCATAACACATTAGCACCTGAGATGTTAGCAGTACAGCTGTACAGGGCGGCATGTATATTTGATTACAAATACCCTTGCGTGTTCCACCAGTGGCCTGTTGACAGACAGACATCAACACAATGTGCAGCATTGACATGTGCACAGCACATCACCGCTGGCTACAGCAGAACAGGGTTAATGTGTTGACATGTGCACAGAACATCAGCGCCAGCTACAGTCGAACACGGTATGTGTTGAACCCCACCGTCATTGTAGCCCATGCCACAGAGAGAAATGTTATGCATCTGTGTATGTACGGCTGGAAATGGACCTGGCCTAGCAGTACAGCTGTGTCAGTGTTGCGAACAACATACTGAATGGGCTGTGTGCGTGAGGTGTGTGTCATAAGTGTATGGTCTGATGGATGATACCAGCATTGCCACCGCTATGTGAACATCCCCGTCCCCATAAATGAATACCTAGGCTGTGCTCAACACCATGGTCACTGTGAAAGGGATGGTGCTGTGCGGTGCACCCGCCGACATGGTGGTGACAGTAGGCACTGGATGTAGACATATGAGGTACCCATGTCAGGTCGGGGTACCATCCATGTGCATGGGATATCACCGTGCGGGCATATACAGCACTGTGTTGAACAATATTACAGCACATAGCACCTGTCAGGGGTAATGTTTATGCATGGATGTGCGATACCAGCATGCACCATACACACCCCCACCATGCAGCATGCTGCCTACCTTGCAGAAGGACATTGTCCACACCATGATGATGGACATGCGACATGTCCATATACCCATATAAATGACATATGGAATGGACAGCCACCGTCCCAATACTGGTATTCCACAGGCTGGACACATCCCTGTGCTATATATGTGATATACCCTGCCATACCATGCAACCCTGTCCATCAAGGCTGCACGTGCCATCACAGTCATACATGGTGCGATGGCCACATGGCACATGCACTATCAACTGACTGGATCAGTAATGTGGCACTGATGCACCTTGTGGTGTCACAATTGCTGTGTGACAGCGTGTAAAACGTGCGCGCACATGCTATGTTTGACCATCCCTGCAAATGTCATATGATTAGACATTGTCCCATGTGTATCACATGTGCAATACAGGCGAGCTGTGGCAGGATGTTCAACACCTGTACAGTGCTGAGTAGATGTATATGGCAAAACACATGAATGTACAGGTGTCCATGTGTATGCGTGCAGTGCCACAGCTGACATCCATAACGGCTGCGTCTGTGATGCTATGTGACATATACACAGCATCCAGGTGAACATTAGTACTGTGGACACATCGGGCCAAGTGCAGATTGGTAAGAACACAGGTGCAGGCAGGTACACATGTCCACAGCAAGTTACCATCTACATGGAGTATGTACAGTATGATGAGTTGACACAGAGATATGATATGATATCCACTGCATAATGGTGTGACAGGTGTGACAGCAGCACGTCAGCTGTGTCAGTGTCATGATGCGTCTCAGAGATTACTGTGCAGATGTCGTACATGTCATAGCAATGTATGTTCAGCGGTATGCCAGTACATCAGTGTGAATGTGACCTGTCACCATCATTATGTCTTACAGATAATGCCACGTTCACGACTCCCAGCCTTCAGCCGCCAGGAGGATGAAGTCATCATACCATTGCTCCATGACAACTATGACGTGCTGTTCAGCCATGTGCCACAG
Source organism: Protopterus annectens (assembly GCF_019279795.1). Lineage (NCBI taxonomy): Eukaryota > Metazoa > Chordata > Ceratodontiformes > Protopteridae > Protopterus > Protopterus annectens. Next base: position 1,373,988,008 of record NC_056733.1, read on the forward strand.
CAAGCGCAGCAGCGGGATGACCTGTGGCAGGATATACGCAGGAGGGTGAATGACGTGGGTGGCAACAACCGCACCTACCAGCAGGTAGGCCGACACTGCACAGACCTCATACGGCATGTGAAACAGCGTGCCACTGCAATCGCCAGAGAACAAGGTGGAACAGGTGGTGGGCCACCAACCCAGCCCCCACTCACACACTGGCCAGTCTGGGGACACCCAGGGAACAGCATGCAGAAACACTAGCTGCCATCATGGAGGTGGGTGTCTCCCAACCAATGAGCCTGGAGTTGCCTGGTAAGTCAGTCCTGCATATGAGTATGATATCCACTGTAGTTGCAGGTGTCACTGTACATCATGTAAAGTAACAACACATGCCAGGTATATGGGCACACAAGCCGCATACTACAGTATGCTACGTTGTGTATGCAGACGTGTGCATACCATATGCTATCACACAGGTACATGATGTCACATGCACAGTGCGAACTGTGGCTGTCATACAGTCATGGATAATGTTTATACTGTTGTGTCACCCCTATACAGGTACCTCTGTCGTGTCGCACAGACATGGGTCCGTCGCAGGTGAGACTGTTGTCAGTATCAGGCATGTTACAGTGTAGAGTTATTTGCCATGTGGCCAGGTATAACATGCACACCTGGGTTTTGTTCCAGTCACGTTATACAGGTTGCACCACCAGACACACACATGCCGCCCGTGTGCAGCAGATACAACCGTTATTATACACCGGCATGAAACCACAGTACCTGTCAATGTGATATGTGCGGTCAGCTATGCATACAACGGTGGAGGTGTTCTACAATGGATGCATATGTAGTATGCATTGGAACAACATTCGTGGTACGCACACAGTACCACATAGTGAGCAGTGATCTGGGCAGCACACAGGTGTCACCAATGTGACATATGCCCCTGCATTGTGTGCACACATTGTGACACGCCACCCGACATGTCCCAAGCTTGTGGTGTTCTGTCTGCAATATTGTCACACCATCACATGACCTACACCCGACATAACAAACATCCACACTGTTGTCTGCATAGCCCTGTGGATTGTGACACCTCTGACATGTATGGGTGTATGTCACATGGGACACCACAGACATGTGTACAAGATGCCCATCACACACAATTGTCCTAGACCCGTTCACACATGGCCATGGGTGATAGCCACAGGCATGTTGCCACACAGTATGTCTGATGTGGATAGACCCCGTTGCACATTGTCCACACATAGTGCAATCATAGCCGTAGTGGACCACCTGTACATTTTATGTGTTACACAGGACAACCAGAATGCCTGTCTGCGGCCACCGGAGGTGTCACCGGTGTCTACCATATACGTGCTGTGGAACAGCATGACTGTGTTGCAGTCATGGCAATGCAATGCATCCATGTTATGCATTGCACAGCAACATACATGCGTCATGTTGCCATGCAGTGGCACAGTGCCTGTACTCCACACTGTATAGCTATGTACATGGCTCACACTAACCACACCTGCACATACATATTTGCTAAACATGCATTCTATCTGTAGGCTGTACACACAACACTGCACTGTGAAGCCCATTATGATGCGGTGCATGTGGCGGGACACCATTGTGTCACACATGTATACATGTTACTGCACATGTCAGCGGATTGCATGTCAAGATAACGTTAGCCATGTGTACTGTTAACCTGTTTGTGGCCACATGGTGTATCACGGTGATGCATGCAAACTACCATGATTGTGTGTACTGCATGCCTACTGATATGACACCTGCTTGATGTAGTGTGCACCCCAGGGTGGTATGCATACTAACACTATTAATGTCTGAGCTGCATTCCCTGTGCTGTAGTGCAGGAATGCTGCATGCCATTTGAAATATCACATGCATAGTGTGTCTGTGTGTGTGTCTGTGTGTGTGTCTGTCTGTGTGTGTGTCTGTGTGTGTGTCTGTGTGTGTGTGTGTCTGTGTGTGTGTCTGTCTGTCTGTGTGTGTGTCTGTCTGTGTGTGTGTGTCTGTGTGTAATGTACCTTACAGTATGTCTTTGCATTCACAGGTGGTGTAGGTGCGTTACCCTCCTGTGGTCCATCTGATGTTAGTGTCCCCACAGATACTAGCGGTGGTGACCATATGCATGAGGTACAGGCAGGGTTGTCAGGGGCAGAATCTGCACCATTGGTTACCATCCCACCTATGTCCCCCTCATCCCCGCACATGGTTCTGATGCCAACACATACCACATCACCGTTGCCCATAGAGGAAGGACAGTCAGCGTCTGTTGGCATTGAACAGGAATGTGTGGTGGCTACAGAAGGTGTGACTACACACTATGTTGCCAGTGTAATGACTGGTGATGTGCCACACAGGCATGTGGCTGGTGCTGCTCATAGGAGGACCTCTGGCAGACATGCACCTGCAGTACAGGGCGCAGCAGCTGGTATCACCAGACGCCTGTTCCAGACTGTAATGGCGGCACAGGCACGTGCAGAACGGCAGAACCAAGAAGGGCAGAGGCTGCAGAGGGCTGCAATCTGTACCCTAAATGACAACATCCAGTCACTGGCGAATGCTCAACAGCAGATTGCTAATGTACTGGATAGGCGATTAGGTGAAATGGTTGGAATCCTCGACCGAGGCATGGCAATCCGCGAGCGTGAGCTGTCTGTGCTGGAACACCTGCTAGGGGTGAGGCGTAGGACACGTGGGCGTAGGCCAGCAACACCACCTAGTGTAGGTTGACGTGTGCGTGCCACCTCTCATGCCCACTCACATAGTGCCGGTAGCAGTAGCAGTGCAGCTGGTGCTGCACTGCCCACACCAGGACTTAGCAGGCCACATGGATGTGGCCTGGCCGGTCCCATCATGGACACGGCTCCAGCGGACATGTGTCATCAGACAGTAGCCACTCTATACCTCCACCTGGTAGTGCCCGTGCAACCCCAGGCAGGCACAGGTCATGTGGCAGCGGACGGACACAGTGAGCTGTACAACCTGCACTGTACAGTCTGGGGCTGTCAATTATACCCCGTGTAGGCATCACATATGGCTGAACTGTGTACACACATACCCACACACAGCAGACACAACTGTAGGGCTCCACCACATCCACATGCATTCTGCACAGACATGTCCAGTAAACTCACCGGCCCTTACACACACATGATGTTATCCATTGGTGCAGCCTATGCCCCTGGCAAACATATCACCCTGTGCATATGATGAAGCCTCTGCAGCATCCCTGTCATCCACACCATCGGTGCAGGGTTATGCAAATATATTCTGATGCACAGGGTGGACAGGATAGTGAGAGGTGTATGTGATACCTGTGTATGCATAGCGTGGGATGTGTATGTTGCAGTGGTTGTGTGTGAAAACTGACAGATGCGTATGTGACGTGGGTTGTGTACTGTCAACATGCAGCAGACATACCATGTAGTGCAGGTGCAGCATGCATTGTGATGTGTTCACAGTATGTGTGACGGTTACCTGTGTAGCACCATGTTGCTTCTGATACCCTGAATCCCTCCTATGGTGTACTCGCATGTGCCTACAGGGAGCACTGTTATCGGTCCCCCACGTGTAGCTGTGGATTACCCACAGGCACATCTGGCAATAGCAGCATACTACATGTACCCGCAACCTGCCTGGACACCTACATGACACACATGTCCACACATATACTGCACCTGATGCATGTGGTCGGTGCCACAGGCTACAGTGGACAGAGACGTCACATACATAGCAGGACACACTACAGGTATGGTGACATGGTGCAGGTGTCGTACACAGCATGCTGGCCACTGACTTCAGGTGTCACCTGTCAGCTGTGGGGCACGCTGTGCAGCAGTAGGACCCTGTAACAGTACAAGAATATGGTCGCAATCGCGGGGTGTACACCACTATGATGCACACCCCATAGTGTGCAGATGGGGACACCTGCCTGTGTGGTCAGCACCATCACAATACTATGCACCCACACGCCATGTCACAGGGGGCGGACTTGCACAGGTGGCCAGTATGGCTCACACCTATGGCATCGACAGGGTTGTGCAATGCAGCACCAGTACGGGATGGTCACCCTGTGTGGTTAGTGTCCATTCACAGCAGTATATTTGCATACACCCTCACACCAAGCAGCAGACATACAAACATGTCGACACACACACATTGTGGTGACCACACATGTATACACGGAGAGACAACGTGTTGCATGTACTGCACAATCCAAATCCATGCACCCCACACTGAGGTATGTACAGATCTCTACTATGGTGTACAGGGATGTGTAGCATATGGCACATATTCCCCACGATATGTGGCATACATGGGCACACATTCATGCACACATGTCAGTGCTGGGAATACTACACCCGCCATATGATACGTGTGCAGGCATGCAGTGGTATGTAGTGCATTATGTGTACCAATACTGTATCTGGCAGATGTGCCGATATATGCACTTGGGAGGTGGTAGGTGTTACAGTTGCCATGTGACATACAGTCGATGACACCTGACCGCTGGGTATGCATTGTGTCAGCACTGTCATGTAACAGCGACATAGCATACTGTATGCACATGGCAGGGTAGGATGGTGTGTGACACACCTGTGAGCCACCACCTGCACACATGCATGTAGACAGGTGTTTAAACACATGATGTACACACATACCTCCATACGTGCTGTTTCTATGCCACCATAGAACAGCCCCTATGATGGGTACGCATGTGGTAGGGTGTTGCAACTATGTTATGGACATCGGCCACTGCTCATGCATGGCTGCTCCATGCACAGTACACGTGTCACATGTGTCTCCTGTTGCCATGTGTGTATGCATTGCTACATTTTGACATGTGTGTTGACATACATAAAACATGGACTGTGGTATGGTATCACAGCTGTCACAGGCAAACAATACAAGGGTATGTGTCCCAGTCAACACCACTACACCCTGTAGTGGGAGCATTCCACAGACATGGATCCACCTTCCATTCGTGTGTGTAGCACCGCGTATGCCAGTGTTATGCATGTGGTACATCACAGGCTTTGTATGTGTCATGTGTGCAGTCCATGCACACATGCAGACATTCACATGTATGACATATCTGGACATTGGTTCACTCTGGTACAGCAGCAGTCATGTGTCACAGCTGTGTCAGGGCCGTGGTATGTGTGGAGCTGACCTGTCCATGTATACTGATATGGGTGGACTACATCACACATGTTGGATCATTGTTAGTACATGTGTACTCTGCACAACTGGTGTACACTGCTATACAGACCTGTGGACATATGTCACATGCTGTTGTTGGACCGTGAGGCTTACTGCTGCACCGATGACATGGTGCTGGCATGGCAGCTACAGAGTTCACTGCAGTGTGTACATGTTTGACTTGCACCTGTGACGCCTGTGATGTCATCTGTGTGTGTATGTGTAACTGCATGTGTGACCACCCTGTGTGTGTGGACAGGTTTACCTTACTGGGACCTGCAGTGTGTACACTCCATCTGCATGCTGGACGGCGCGTAGCAAATGCTACGTGTGTGAGCATGCCCAGTAAGCAGTTGTGTAGATGGACACACAGTACAGTGCACACTGCACCCTTCTGTGATTATACCGCATGTGCATGTAGGTTTCCCCTTTGCAACCGCTAAGTGTGTGAGCATGCCCGGTTTGCTGTTGTGTAGGTGGACACACAGTACGTTCCACACTCTGCCCTTTCATGATTACACTCCATGTGTATGCATGGTTGCACTTTGCAAATGCTAAGTGTGTGAGCATGCCCAGTAAGCAGTTGTGTAGATGGACACACAGTGCAGTGCACACTGCGCCCTTCTGTGAGTATACCCCGTGTGCATGTATGTTTCCCCTTTGCAACCGCTAAGTGTGTGAGCATGCCTGGTTTGCTGTTGTGTAGGTGGACACACAGTACATTCCACACTCTGCCCTTTCATGATTACACTCCATGTGTATGCATGTTTGCACTTTGCAAATGCTAAGTGTGTGAGCATGCCCAGTAAGCAGTTGTGTAGATGGACACACAGTACAGTGCACACTGTGCCATTCTGTGATTATACCCCGTGTGCATGTATGTTTCCCCTTTGCAACTGCTAAGTGTGTGAGCATGCCCGGTTTGCTGTTGTGTAGGTGGACACACAGTACGTTCCACACTCTGCCCTTTCATGATTACACTCCATGTGTATGCATGTTTGCACTTTGCAAATGCTAAGTGTGTGAGCATGCCCAGTAAGCAGTTGTGTAGATGGACACACAGTACAGTGCACACTGCACCCTTCTGTGAGTATACCCCGTGTGCATGTATGTTTCTCCTTTGCAACCGCTAAGTGTGTGAGCATGCCCGGTTTGCTGTTGTGTAGGTGGACACACAGTACGTTCCACACTCTGCCCTTTCATGATTACACTCCATGTGTATGCATGTTTGCACTTTGCAAATGCTAAGTGTGTGAGCATGCCCAGTACGCCATGCATGGACACACAGTACATTCGGCACCGACGTCTGATACTAGGCATGTAGCCATGGCCAATGACATCCTGCATAGCCATGGTGGCCGTCCAGGCGAATTATATGTAGTTGCTATGCCACAATGGATGCCTACATCATACACACTGGTTGCTCTCTCAAAGGGTGTACTGTCTGTGGTGCATCCCGTATCCATTTCATGATGTAGTGCTCCGTAGATAGTTAGTATTCCCGAGTGCAGCACTGCCGTGTTACTGTACGTCCACCTTGGGATAGTAACATGCTGTGTGACTGCTCACTCTGTATTCATTCCCTATCAGCATCCTTGCCTTTGCAGATGATATCACCCACCTAGGAGTATGCCTCTTGACAGTGCTGTGCTCAGTAATCTCGGTAGCGCATTCTGTAAATGCATCATGCTGCAGTGTGTTCATGTAGTTAGGTGTAGGTTCAACTCCCAGCCCTTCCCAGTGTGTGTGTGTGTGTTTCCAGCCGCCTCTGGGGACAGTAATGCTTTTAGATGCTTCACAACACATACATTTGCTATCAGCGTCTATTCCTTTGCGGATGATGTCACACACCTAGAAGTATGCCTCTGACAGTGCTGTGCTCAGTAATCTCGGTAGCGCGTTCTGTAAATTTATCATGCTGTAGTGTGTTCATGTAGGTAGGTGTAGGTTCAACTCCCAGCCCTTCCCAGTGTGTGTGTGTGTGTGTTTCCAGCTGCCTCTGGAGACAGTAATGCTTTTAGACGCTTCACAACACATACATTTGCTATCAGTGTCTATTCCTTTGCGGATGATGTCACCCACCTAGAAGTATGCCTCTGACAGTGCTGTGCTCAGTAATCTCGGTAGCGCGTTCTGTAAATGCATCATGCTGTAGTGTGTTCATGTAGGTAGGTGTAGGTTCAACTCCCGGCCCTTCCCAGTGTGTGTGTGTGTGTGTGTGTGTGTGTGTGTGTGTGTGTTTCCAACTGCCTCTGGAGACAGTAATGCTTTTAGACGCTTCACAACACATACATTTGCTATCAGTGTCTATTTCTTTGCGGATGATGTCACCCACCTAGAAGTATGCCTCTGACAGTGCTGTGCTCAGTAATCTCGGTAGCGCGTTCTGTAAATGCATCATGCTGTAGTGTGTTCATGTAGGAAGGTGTAGGTTCAACTCCCAGCCCTTCCCAGTGTGTGTGTGTGTGTGTTTCCAGCTGCCTCTGGAGACAGTAATGCTTTTAGACGCTTCACAACACATACATTTGCTATCAGCGTCTATTCCTTTGCGGATGATGTCACCCACCTAGAAGTATGCCTCTGACAGTGCTGTGCCCAGTAATCTCAATAGCGCATTCTGTAAATGCATCATGCTGTAGTGTGTTCATGTAGGTAGGTGTAAGTTCAACTCCTGGCCCTTCCAAGTGTGTGTGTTTCCAGCTGCCTCTGGAGACAGTGATGCTTTTAGACACCTCACAACACATACATTTGCTATCAGCGTCTATTCCTTTGCGGATGATGTCACCCACCTAGACGTATGCCTCTGACAGTGCTGTGTTCAGTACTCCGAGTAGCGCGTTCTGTAATTGTGTCATACTGTCGTGCGATAGGGTAGGTAGGTGTAAGGTCAATTCCCATGCCTGCCAGATGTGTGTGTGTGTGTGTGTGTGTGTGTGTGTGTGTGTGTGTGTGTGTCTATGCTCCCAGCCGCATGGGTTCGTAGGTTATGGTTTTAGATGCTTCGCAACACACATATATCCTGCTGACATCTCTGTGTTTGCAGATGTTGAGATGCAGCTAGTGGACTGCCTGTGTGTCTGCTGTGGTTAGCGACCTCCGTAGCGTGTTCTCTACGTGCGTCCTGCTGTGGTGTGATAGGGTAGTGATGTGTAGGTTCCACTACTGGCCTTGCCACATGTGTCTGTCTGTATCTCTCTTGATGTAGATATATATATATATACATATTTTATGCCCATAGCGCTGCTCTTGCATGGACAGCTCTCTGTCCCATGTATCGCATATTTGCACAGCTTACACATAGCAATGTGGTACGATGCAAATCCATACATTGTCCATGCAACGTCCGTGTTCCGGGAGGTGTTACACACCCTACAGACATCTGCTGTATATCTTGGCAGACAGCTATCCTTGCTGTACTGTCACTGTACTCGTACACGCCATAGACTTTGTGTATCATTGCCTGTTTATGGTGTGTGTATGTCTATCTGAGCTGTGTGCATGGTCGTGTGTATGTCCCACTATAATCATCTGTGCAGGTGTCGCCAATATAGGTAATTCATGTAGACTGCTGTTTAATGTGCATTTCAGCACATACCTGCGGACAGTACTGCCCCTCCTACTGCAGCACATTTCATCTTCTTGCAGTGGATAATAATGTTTCCACACACATGTATCTGTGTCTGTTCATAACACTCAACCTCAAGAAGCGTATATCTGGACAAGGCCTTATGTGATAGTGGGACACTCAGGGCCAGTCATGACATGTTGCTCTTAGAAACATTGATAGTGGGCACAGTGATATGTTATGCATGCGTATGGCATTTCTGTCTGATTTGGTGTCTTCTTCGCATGTTTGTCATTGTTTCCTGTCGTCAGTTATCATGAGGGTGCCGGACTGTTACTGTTACGTGGAACACAGCAAACATATGAGGCATACTTCTACACAGTCTGCGTACATCTGTGCAGTTGCAGAGTATGTGTCTGATACAACATACCTACTGTCTGACTACAATACACACACAGTGTATGGCGGCATGACAGACCACATGACATTACTTTGTATTTGCACGACACACCCACGCAGACAGTTGTATTCCTCACACAGGTCTACATCTGCTTATCCACACTAATTGTTCTTTCATGTACCATATGTGTGCGTCGTATTTGCACTTTCCGTCAGTGGCGGGGCTCACGTACTACTATGGGGGCCTGGTAATTGTTATGTTGACACGTCATGACACCCTGGGGGACACTTTTCCTTTGTGTCTGATTACCTTCCACATTGACCTTCGTGGGGCATACGTTGTCATTCACATTTTCCGGGGTATGACTTATACATGTTTGCACATTTGTCCTGCTGTCTTTCTTCTCACCTGTCCGCCTAGTATCACCAGTTCAGTACATGTATTTTGGACAGGTTAGCTCCTTCATACCCTTGACCTGTTGTCATTATGTGTACACGCCCTGAAGTTTGGCCTTTGCCCTTGTTACGTTTCACATAGTGATGTGCCTTCCTAGCTGATTGCTGCCTAGGCATTACGGACTGTGCGGTAGGTGATGGTGACCACTATTTCCATTGCATGATTAGTGACACTCATAACATCCGTATTCATGGCTATGCCAATATTCGCACAATGGTCTGACTTTGTCTGGGGTATTTATAATATAGTCCCTATCTGTATTTCCTGTACTATGCCTTACTGCAGCTGTGTTATTCTGACAGTTTTCCAGTTATGGGTACCATCTTGGTTGTACGCATGTCCATCCATGGGAATCGCCTACAGGACACTGATATAGGGCTGTACATATTTCCAACCTGCTTTCTGCATTATCCGGTGGATGCTTTGCACCATTAGTGGGGATAAAGGCATGTGCTATACCCACATCCCTCCCACGGGGCGGGCCTACGGATTCTCTGCCAAACAACACCTAGGCCCATTCCTGCATACCCAGGTTCCCAGGCCTGCAACCCTCTACGGTACACATTACACATGGTTAATGTGTGCGGTACTGGGATGTGGACGCACTTATATGCACTCCCCACTCTAGGGATATCTGTTCATATGTCCTGCATTTCATGGACACATGTGTCATCACCCTTGAACCTGCTTTTAGTGCATGTATAGCTGATTCGTATTTGCGGGTGTCACTTCTTTTGCATCAATCGTAGCAGGTGCTGCGAATGGATAAATTTTTGGAGTCCTACAATGGACACCAGTGTGCATGTTTAAAGTGTAGAACTTGCTGGACTGTCACTTTCTGGCCAGTGATTTTGACTGCTGCTGTATGTTCCCCATTCGTGGATGTCTGTTTGACTACCTATATTATCTATTACTTGGCATATTTATATCCATGTGTCATATATACGGGACATAGGTCTGTTGTGTGTACATATATACATTTAAACTCCTCGTTTCATACCTTGCTTTGTTAATGTCTGTGGATTACCTGTGTACACACATCTATAACCATACCATACCTTTCCACTGTACAGATACTGGCAGAGTGTATGGATGGTTGACCCTTTATCTTAGGTGTGTTTTACATTGACCTGTGTCTATCTGGCAATTTACTGGCATTTCATGTGAGACTTACAGTGGCACCTTCTGGCAAGTAGGTCAGGTTACAAATGCATACCCTTCGTCAATCCCTGCTACTAACACACCCGTTATTCTATCCACTTTCTATGTTTGTCTTAGCACATATCATGTGTTTCTCACTATTTGTACCAGTACTTTGCATGGCATTATCCGGTTCCATACTTTCAGAGGCTGACAGTTTTGAGACATGTATAACTAATGTGGGGGAAACAGCATTAAGTTACTCTGCTGTGAGCGGATCACACACGCACAGGCGCACTTGCATTTCCTTATTGTGGGTTACGCGCAGGCGCACATGCATATCCGTATTCTGGGTTACATATGTTTACTGAGTCTGTGTGCTTACGTGGCCTGTATTAGTTGTGACAGTTCCAGTAACATATCTCTGATCCGGTTAACGGACGTATGCGGAATACACTTTCACCTTTACATATGTAACTGTCTTTGTGGCACAGACGCATTAATTACACGTTCACATTTATATGTTCTATAGTCGTAATTCAAACGGGACTGCATTCATGTTGGCCGGTTGCTGTGACCACTACACGTTTGGTGTTCTGTCTCATTTATATGCATACCCATGGTACATAGCTACATTGACATATTCCCCCCCCCCCGCACTCACTTACGTCACAGGCATCCATTCTCCTGCTGGGAAATGTGTGGTACTACATGTTACACATTCCCTATTCCCTAATGCTCTTGAACCAGGATGCATATGGCGTAACCGCAGGGATATTCAGATCACAGAGGCTTATAGCCCCAACGCATACAGGTCTTTGATTGTCAGGGTGTTCCTGTGGTGCTCTGGGTTTGGTCATGTCCGCCTAGTGTACAGAACTGCCCTCACCGTGTACGAATGTCAGACGAGGCACATGGGCACAGTTTGTCCATGTTTATTATACCATAACCCCCCATTATTCCAAACCGTGCACGCTGATTAGCCAGCATGCCCGTTGTAAATCGAGTTATAGTAATGGAAAACGGTCCGGTCACCCGGACCTATTTCCATTAGTATACCTCGGTATTTAAAACCTGTCTTGCTATGTTACATGGGTTTAACATAGCGTGACAGCTTTAAATAAGCCACGGAGATGTCCGTTGCTTACTTTGAGGCAGTCTCGCTATGCTACACACATTTAACATAGCGAGACAGGTTGTAAAACAAAGCAACGGGGACAGCAAGCTCTCCGTTGCTTTTTTGTAGTGGTTTGCTATGTTAACTGAGTTTAACATAGCGAGACAGTTTTGACATTAGCAACGGACACCTCGCTCAGTACATCAGCACCGCCGCAGATGCCAGACATCTGCGGATGGGCAGCAGACAGGCATTACACTATGCCATTATGTAAGGGAATTAATAGTTTATTTTCTTAAATGATGTCATGGTATAATAGCAATAACCCACTTCTGGGTGTAGGTAATGCTGTATTTACCCACGGTTGCCTTTGATTGGTCCCTCGGGCTTCGCCCTCGGGACCGCACCACGCCAACCGTGGGTATATCCAGCATTACCCACACCCAGGCGTGGGTTATTGCTATAATATTCAATCCGTGTTTACAGACACGGGTGTTTGGACAACCGACAATAGCTTATGCTGTTGGCATACAATGATGTGGGTGGTGCCGGTTATCATACATATTTCATGTTGTGCGTTGTTCCCATTCACAATTGTCTATCCCCTGTCATCATTCATACATGAATATTTATGTAGCACATGACTGAACTATGTATTACCTGCAGGTATGCTGTGTTACAGTGAACATATGTGACGGTTGGTTACAGTGTATATGTGTACGTACCTCTGTGATACTGGGGACTACCACACATCTTTCACAGCATTTCATGCGTATGTACATACTATTATTCGGTGGCCTGTTGAAGGTTGTGAGAGCACCGATTACATGTGTCCCTATTTGTGCACGCATCGTGTTAGTCTTTGTCCAGCTTTTGTTGCTGTCATGGGTTGGACGGTGGTGTTGGTGTGTCATTGGGTTGTATTTATACTGCCGATACTTCAGTGGGGGGTGGGGTTGGCACTTGTTCCTCTTTGCAGGGGAGGCCCCATTATGGACATTTGTGTCCTGCGTGGACACTTGACACGTGCCATATGTCCTGTGATATTAACACAGTAGTGTATTTCTTATCTTCATTACTACTTGCATGTTACAGGCATTTTGTATCTGGTACACATGACTATTATATTGGATAGCTTAGGCTATTCACATGCTATGCAATAACCGTTCATTCTGGCATATACGTGTCATTCTATCCATTGCATTGGCCGTGGGTGTTTTACCATACAGATCCACACATATCTACGAGTGATGTCCCACCTTGACAATCTGTGCATGTGGCAACCCTGCTGGGGTGGCCTGCTTGGTGGATGGCTGTTCCGCCCTGTGTATTGTGTTTTGCATGTCTGCATAGCTAATCATCAGTACCGTGGCTGCACATACTGCTTTGTCCAGATGTGTACAGTTATGGACACCGTGGCGTGTGAACACCTATGGGGTTTCGACAGGTCAGTAACCACACGCGGGATGTACACATTCTGCTGACACATTCACATGCAGCCATTTGGATTTCAGTACCTGGGATGGGATGTTGACATATGTGGAGTACATATTTGCACGCCTATCACTGCCTAGGACAATACTTCCTACTACATATGGGGTATACCCGCTCTGTATAGGTGTGCAGCTGCGCAAGGCTGCTAGCTGGATTAGGTGGACATTCGAACATGGGTGCGGGTTACGTGCTATGAAGGGGTTGTTGTGTATTACATTTGCATGCATGGGTTCTGCTTCTGGATATTCCAATTCGGCATACGCCATCCTATGTGTATGTGACGGTTACGTTGCTGTGTCTAGCACATTTTACTATACACATGTTTGTGTGTGTTTGGAATGTTTAGTTTCTTTATGGTTGTTATATGGCCACGACTGCCCAGCTGTGCACTATCACTACCACTGTGGGACTGCTGGTGACCATGCCCATGGGGCTAGTCGTGTGTATTTGCGGCGCGCTGACATGATGCAGTACACCTCCAGTGGGTATGACTGCTGACAGTGCAATACGTGACGGACACAGTATTCCAAGTATCCTTTGTTCCATGCACGGGAACATTTTGTACTTTGTGCATTTATGTTTGGTTCTCCATTTTGTGTGGACGGGTACTATGTTGCATACTTTGCATACGTTTCATTATCCACGGACACTGGTAGGTGCAGTTACTGTTGCAGGCGGCCTGTAAGAGTCAGCACTTTAGGTTGCTCATCGCTTGCCGACTTGGCCACGCCTACGAGCGCAACCTAGTTAGGCTCCCTGGACTCGCGCACGTGCCCTATGCACATGGTTGTGGTTGCAGCGCACACTCATTACTATGCATGTGGCGCTGCTATGCCAGTTATAAGCTGCACGGCCGGCGCAAGCCTTACACCGGCCTTGCGCCGAGCTTCATGAATCCGGGGGATAGTTTACAGTGTGAAGGTTTTTCTGGGTTTAAGTTTGCCATTCTGGATACTGTGCAAGTAGATTCAAGGGGGGACTGGCAAAACATATTGTGTAAAAAAGAACTGTTGTGGCAGTAAAGATTGGCTGAAAATGTACATCCAGGGTTAATTGATTACTTGACTCGCCTGCCAGTATTAAAAGAAAAAGCAGGACAAGTCTAAGTTTCTTCATTTGTTTTATTATTTTACTAATATGACAGTGAATAATATTGATCTAATGGTTTTTCCTACGCTGATTATTTTAAATATTAATATTCATGATTTATGCTAATTTAATGTTTTTATTGGCTGTTTTTTAACCAATTATGGTTGTTTTAAACCTATTTAAACTGCTTTTTAAGAAAAGGCCTTTGTTCTGATGAAGTCAACTGTGTTTGATGAAAGTGCTTAACTGATTTTTTTATACAATAAAATGGACTGGAGACTGACTACCAGGGTGCTTATTTTTTGGTTTATTTGTTTTTTTGGTAAGCACTTTTACACCACTTTACTGGTTTTATAAATGAACGAAAAGGCCATTCCTCGAAATGAATATTGTGTGGTGCTGTGCCCCCCCATACCTCCTGCTAATTATATATACCAACTCCGAGACCGCAATACAGTAAAGAAAGGGCAAAATTTCCAGCCTTCACTGTACCGCAATCTTATAATAGCGATAGTGAAGAACGGCCTTTTTGTTTTTTTGGTTATTCAACATTCCCACTTTTCATTCATTTAATAGGGACCCTGTCCCAATGTCCACATTCCAAGGCCAACAGTTGTCAAACACCACAGAGGTTGGTGTACACAATCTACAGCCCTAAATGTGTAGTGCCATGTGCATTGCCTATGTGACAGTATGGGACAGTTAACAATACAGGCAACCCTTCTAATACTCGGAGACCACTCTCCATCCAGGACTCATACACAAACACGCTTGGCTAGGCATCAACCACTATGTCAGTAGTTCTCTTGCAAACTGCCTCACAGATAGTACCCATGGTGTGATTGCAGTGGACTCCATGTCAAACCAATGACCAGACACGACTGATGTCACACAGGGTATGAACCCATGTCCTCTCATATTTGGGATCTACCCTTTTGAGGTGCAGGAGAACACAAAGGCATCCCGGCTGAAAATGTTTGCATACAACAGTAAGGTGAGTGGTAGCATTCCCGATCCATGTAATGTTGACATCATGCACAAAGGCTACTCTGACACTTATGACTGTTGTCAGAACCATGGACATTACCTCATTGCCAAGAGATGTGCCGCCATTGCCTTTGGGAACACCATGACTCACATGAAGTAATATATTGGTGGTAGTCCACTGAACATTGACATTGTTATAACAGAATGGAGAACACAGTTTGACAGTCAGCTGTCTGTTGACCACAACAATGCCACTAACATCAGAAAGTACTTTGATGTGTTACATATCCTGACTAAGTGTGTGTTATCCAGCAAGCAAAAGGACATGTTCACCCTGTACCATCCTCTCAGTAGCCCACTCAATGTGTACAGTAGCCCTTTTGCCATGTACCCCACTGGACACCTGCAACAACTGTAGAGTTTGCAAACATACCCCACAAAGAGAATACCATGCCTTATACATATGCCCTGTATGGACAGTCTCCAATAACTCCAATGAATCCCTGTATCATACTGTCTATGTAGGTGCAATCACTACCAAAGTTATACAGCCATGTCTCACCAAACTAGGTCAGGAATGCTACATCTGATGATACCAATCTGTCCACACAACATGCCCCAGAGACCTCAAGCACACTTCCACACTGCAAAGGACAAGTTTGTGGGACAGGTTCACAACCCAGACACTGTACATGTTATGGAATATAAACACATACATGTGAAACAGTGCACATCACTGGCCACCCACAATAGAAATCTGGATGAGTGGATGGGGAATATAATACCCACCCCTGGGACCACTCCAGTAACTATACTCATGAGCCACACTGGGGACTATTGTCATGTGACCTGATGCCAGGATATTCCCTTGGGCTAGCCTTGTAGAGTCTTCAGGCCCATTCACCTACTACACACCTATGAAGCAATGAACCTATGGATCTCAGTACTGGCAAGTGTGTGTGTGTGTGTGTGTGTGTGTGTGTGTGTGTGTGTGTGTGTGTGTGTGTGTGTGTGTGTGTGTGTGTGTGTGAAAAGTGATCTCAGTGTGTTTGATTGATGAATATCCCCTATGGCTATGGTTATTAGCAATTGGAGGTGTGTCCAAATCATAACATGTACCATTCTCTATTCTACAACAGATGTTGAAAATCAACATATACCTATTTACAACCCTCAGCCCTATAATCTGTGAGGCATATGCAAACACTGTGTTACGTACCTGGGAAATTCATGCAGATACAGCTGTACCCTGCCTAAGACATGGTTGATGTGTTACCATACTGCCATACCCCTTGGTCTTGCTGCAGGGCTACATCCTGGTGACACACAGATGCCTAGAACAGAAACAGGATACAGCATGTGAGAACACATCCATTTAGAATTAATAATAGCAATAATGTATCATGGCTAGCACTGTACACACACTATGATGTGTACTCCTTACAAATGCCAGATAACAGCAACTTACATAGCACTACATATCTACAATTTAGTAAGTTCACCCAGTGCATCAGACCCATATATGCATGTTCCTGCATCAATGATTTTGATGGAAGGGATCTGTGACAGGTTCCATCATATGCACAGTGTGTGGTGTGGTTTTGCCAGAGGCCTAGGCTGTGCCATTCGGTTGACAGTATGGGTGTATGTTTGGGGTGAGGGAATGGCAAGGCCTGTGCAGGTGTGGTGCGTGTGTGGAGGTGACCTTTTCTGATTGTGATGTGTGTGTGTGTGTGTGTGTGTGTGTGTGTGTGTGTGTGTGTGTGTGTGTGTGTGTGTGCGCGCGTGTGTGTGTGTGTGCGCACAGACATGCCATGTGCCCTACGCTGATGTTTTTTGGACAGCTGTGGCCTGTACATGAAAGGGTGTGCAGTTCACTGTCTCTGACCACAGACACAGGAACCGGACCTGCCAGGGGTATCACAGGCACCACCAGGGACAAGACTGGACATTGTACTGCTCCCTGATGATGACTGTTGTCCGCTGGATCTGCATCCCTGCTGGGACCAGCCAGGACCATGTGCCAATGGCCTGCCACATCTTGGTGTGAACATCACACCACCCTCAGAATTGCTGGTGTTACTTCCCATACGGGAGCATGATGTTGCACGGCTATGTGTATGCCCAGCTGATTGTGGTGTTGAACTACCTCTACGTGGCTGCTGCCACCTGTCCGCCAAACATTCAAGCACAGATACTCCATGGCGGAAGAGTGCCATGATCTGGCATCATTGTCTATCAGCAATCTCATTGCCCTCATGCAGGACCCCAGTGAGTTCACGGAAATTGTCACATGCACCAGGGAGATGTTTTTCAACCAGCCTATTTATTTCACTGGTGTTACATTCATTACGTGCCTGTGCATCCATTACAGACCAAAACATGCACCTGGTTACTGCAGCAGTGGCACTCTCAGCATTGGCTGGATGGGCAGCCATTCTCCACTGAGCACCCCTGCCCAGAGATTTGGTCCAAGGTCACACTGTATGTCATGTAAAACACAGCCATGGATATGTTGGTGTCCCATAGAAGCTGTATTCTTGCCTGTGGATAATGCAGGTCTAACCTGGCCTGCAGTACTGCTGGGTGCCTGCCATTCATGTGCCATTTTGACTGTATACTTCTGGGGGGGGGGGTGAAGCTGGCACTGCATGTGTTGCCAAGACTGTGGCCAATATCTGTTGTCTCAGGCTAGCTATTAGCATTGTGCAGTAACTCACAATACTTGTGTTTATTGCTGTGGAGGTTGCTGATGTAATTATCAAAGGCTTTTGTGATTGTTTCAGCGTCTGCTGTATGGCTGCCTTCATAGATGCCTGAAGAGTATTCCATGGGGGATCCGAAGTTGTGTTTGAGGTTAATAAGGGAGTGGGACACCACCTTTCTCTGCAACAGTGACCTCCTTCTGTTGTACACTTTAGTAATGGCAGGGGACCATCACATTGTCTCCCAGTGCATGGAGGACATTGTCTGGGTTCTGTTTGCTCTGGCTATTACCATGCATTCATGTACCTGTTTGTACAGTGCATATGTGCATGATTCGATAGTCATGCAGCTATTTCCAGTTGCCATGGGTGCAGTAAAGTCACCCATCCCTGTTTTTATGACTGCCAAGTCAGCTGTGTAGAGGTTTTGCAAGGTAGTTACCTTTGTTGGGGGTGTGGCTCACATGTTGAGTTCCTTGTTGATTACAGCCTGTGTGGATCTCACCATGCATGGATTGACAACTGTGAATGAGCAACAGTCCCATATTTAAGTAGTCAACACAGGTCAAGGTTGTTGCATTCTCTACTGGGGTCAGTATGAGATGGTCCAGGGCATTGGAAATCATGAATCCTAGGAAGAGTTGGGCCACTTTACTGGCACTTGGCTACTTTCCCCAGGTGATGGAGGGGTAGTTGAAGTCTCATACTATGTCAATGTTGCGTTGGACTATCTTAGATGGCAGGGTGTTGAGGAATGTGCATTGACAGTCTAGGGACATAGATGTGGACCCACAGCAGGCTATGGTCTGGATTGCACTATTACCCCAAGGCAGTTGTACCGGAAGTATTTTTAATGCATTATGCTGGGATACTAGTCTGGAGGTGTTCCTATCCATAATGAATATGGAGACAACACCACCTGTGTAGGTGTGGTGTGGTCCATGTTTGGGGGCTGACAGATGTGGAATGCGTTATAGCCTGAAACTGCAGGGCTGCTGTGAACCACCTCTCCATTACAGCAGAAATGTTAATGTCCTCCACTCCAAGTGCTTTGAGTGACTGCATCTTGACAGTTAGATGTCTACTGTTGAGTAATATGACCTTCAGATTGCATACGTGTCTACCTGTTATGGTGGTAATTACATTAGGAACACTGCGTGATAAGGCATTATAGGGGTGGCAAGACATCTGTGGCAAGTCATTGAGTTCTGTCAATCATGTCATCCCAAGCAGAGAGACACTGGATCCCCTGAGAATGACAGAAAACACGTAAGCCAAAGTTGCAGTGAATCATCTGCTGATAGTACCACAGCATCATTTTGGATGATGGCAGTATACTGCCCCGGGCTACTGCCACACCTTTATGGACCACATAATCAGAAAGTTCAGCCATGTCTCTTTGTCATGTAATCCAGGGAGGTGTGTCCCAGGTCATTCACACCAACATGTATACAGAGTGATACTCGTAGTTGTGGTGGAGTGCCACGACTGGCTGTGTCATGTGTTGGATGCTGGCATGTGGTAGATATTTGGCTGTTACCTGCTCCATATTCAGCTTAGTGAGTGGGATATGTGTGTGCCTCAGTATTGAGTTACCCATGATCACTGTATTATGCAAGGTGGTTAGCCTTAGGACCTTAGGTTGAGGGGCACACTGTGTAGGTTAAATATGTGTCCCTTGGCATGTGCCATGTTGTGGTGTCTGAGTGGGTGTCTGTCTTGCTGGTCTGTGCTGTTTGGGTAAATGTCTATTGAATTCCTCTGTGAAGGTGAGTGTGTGGCTTTTCATTGTATGTCTTGGCTGTCAAAGTGGGTGTCATGGTGAGCTATGTGTTCCACATGGTGTGGTACAGGTGTTGATCTTATCCTCTTGACCTGCTAGTCCAGTCTTTTCTGGAGAGTGCATATGTCTACATTGGATGATATATGGGTAACTCTCACAGGTCTGAGTGTTTTTGAAGTTTAGAGGAGAGGGTTGTTTGTGTACATGAGGAAGTTGCAACAGTGCCTCAGAATGGACAAGTGCACCAGGTTAATGGGTGACAGCACAGAACACTGCATTTCAAGCATGCCAGGAGGGGTGGACATAACTAGTAAGTACTGGGGGCTAATTCTGTGATGAACGAGTACTGCCGATGGCTCCCAGGTTTGCCACACTTACCGATACAATAAACTGGTGAAGTGCAAAACCATAATGCTATCTGAAGTGCAGGACAGAATGAACTAGCATGATGTAAGGGTGGAACCGAAGGCAGACTTTTGCACCTATAATACTTTACCTCAGCTGTGCAGTTATCAGCAGCTTTGTCTATGTCAAAGTTCAATAAGCTTTGTAGCACTTGTGGTAACTGCGTAACAATATAGTAGACATAACTAGATAGGCAGGAGTTTTAATCCCAATACTGGCAAGTACGTATATGTGTGTGTGTGTGTGTGTGTGTGTGTGTGTGTGTGTGTGTGTGTGTGTGTGTGTGTGTGTGTGTGTGTGTGTGTGAATAATGTACTGTCTGGCTTATACCACTCGACTTGTGTACTACCCTTCACACTTCCACTCACCCCAATCTAGTAGTCCTGTTGATGTTATCCACCGTAGAAGTACATTTGGACTACGAGAAAATGTATAAGCTCTGTGGTGCTTCTGATAACTGTGTAGCACTATATCAAAAATAAATAGAGAGACAGGACTTTTCATCTCCCTACTGGCAACTGTTAAGATGTGTGTGTTTGCGTGAGATTCATATAGTGTGTGGGTTACACCATTTTCAGCTGTGTACTACTTCCCTTTACACTTCCTCTCACTTCAGTTTAGTAGTCCTGTTGATGTCATCTACCTTAGACGTACCTATGGACTTGGTGGGAATGTATAAGCTCTGTGTCACATCTGATAACTGCATAGCACTATAGTAAAAATGACTAGATAGGGGCAAGAGTTCTAATCCCAATACTGGTGACTGTGTGTGAGGATCACATTTTGTGTGGCTTATACCATTTTAATATGTGCACCATACAGGGCTGGTGCCCACCTCACTCTGTCATTACTTTATATAGTGTGGTAACAGCATTTGCCTCACATGCAGCAAGTTAAAACATTGTACAGTCCTCTGTACAGATGTGTCTGGAATATCCAGATGTTTGCAACCTAAACGTGGTCAAAAGTGGTCTGTGTGCCTTAACAATGTCCATGTATGTGATATTATAGCCAAATAGGCCACATTGTGTGTACTGACACATATGGCAGCATGAGGTATCATACCTGACTGAAACATTATGCTGATATGACGTCTGCCACCCTCACAGGTAGCCAGCCTTGTAGGTGCAATACATGAGTCCAGATGCTTGGTTTTACAAGTGAACTGTTCATGTCATGGGTCACATTAAAGGCTGGAAGAGGTGTGGAGTGACATATTGTGGTCCTAATTTGTATGTAACAGGAACACGTTGCATCTTGCATCTGTACACAATTTATACACACTGTATGCCACTAATGTGTCACACATGTCCCTACTTTAGGCCATTTGTCCAGCCCATTGTCCTGGCCTCTGTCCAGACATCATAGCACTGACAAGTTGTGAGGTATGCTACAGGAATGTTGAATTCATGTCAGATAGGCCCCAGTGGTGACCACTGTGATGCAATTCAGTTAACCCCACCAGAAGTGAACATGCACATAAAGCAATATATCTATTACTGATAGTTGTGTGCATGGTAAACTGTATGCCCTTCACATGTCTAGGTATTGCCGAGCAAGAACAGAACAATGTCATACTCACCAGCTTCAGGCTGCTGTCCCATATGCAAACCAGAGGGTCCTAAGTAGTTGTGAGAGGGAGGTATTGTCAGCAGACTCACATGTGGCCTTGGTACAGGATGGATGCAGCATGTCTGTACATTTATAGTACTAACCCCAATAATACACAATGTTCTGTCCTCACCATAGATGTGCACCTCTGTGCATTAGAAAACACATGGATGTAGATACAATACAGATACATGTATGTCTGATACATTAGTGTACTAATCCCCACTGGGCCCTTACCTGCACGGTCCTCGTCCAATGTGTGGGTGCAACCCACCTCCACAATGCTTTCCTCAGCTTCATCTCTTGTGTGTTGGGTGGGTGCCCGAAGGTTGGTGAGGAGCTCTTCAGTGGGTGTCAGTGGAGGCTGGATGGCTAGGCCCCCACCACTGGATAGCTGGTCCCTTGCTACAGCAGCAGCCCATTGACGGGCATGGCGGATGAGGATGGTGGCCCAATGCTGCACCGGCTCATAAGTTCTGCTGTGCAGGCCTGCATCATTTACCCTGTGGACCAGATCGTTATGCAGGGTTGTCCTCTCCCGCATATCTTATGCTCTTCATCCAAATAACAGGGCATAATGTTTGAGCACATATTGGGTGATGATGTCAGTTTTCCCAACACAGAATGCTCGTAGGCGAGCCCTCTGCATGTTACCTGAAAGACATAAACAGGAAAAAAGGTCACAGGACCTCATACGGTTGTCAAATTGCACATCAACAATGGATATTACTTGCAAATAATCCAAAGTACACCATAATCCTCCAATCTATCATGGCTGTAGCAGCTTGCATTACACTCCTGGCTCTGAGCTATCTTATTCCCCCAATGTTGGACACTTACTTGCATAATCCTCTGTTCTCCATTTCTGTGTAGAGGGATGGCCATTTTCCATGTGGATGATGTGTAGATGGTGGCAGGTCTATTTTGACTGTGGTGTGTGATGGAGCTGTGAGCACATGCCTGAGTTCATGTAGGAGGCAGACAGTGATGTTATTATGCCCCATGAAGATTTCCTGTTGTTGCCATCAGTAGGCAATATGTACATGTTCACCATTGCTAAGGGGAGGAGTGTGGTTTATGTGCATATCCCCCTATAGAACTGGGGTGGACAGAGTGGCAATGTTCCCACCTAACCTGTCTGATGCAGGTTGCCTATATCCATGGCATGTGTGTATGAGGTGTGCTTTACCCCCAGTAGAGGGTGAATTGTGTTGTTGCTTCTCAGACTGACAACATATGTGGAGACATTGTTGCAATTGCCCTTGGTGGCGTGGATATGTCTGATTTGTAGTCATAGTCAGCCTTAAATGAAGTTACCTGTGAACTTGCATGCTTGCTCAGATAGAGGTGGACTTGCTTCCAAGTTGTTGCCTGCACCTATGTGTGCCTGTACAGCCAATATAGCAACCTATTATGTGGTTTGTGTATTGCTGCTGTCCACCAAAGGGGATTACTCTACCTTGGTGGAGGCTGGTTATACAGGTCAGGTACTGCTGAGTCCATATAGCTACAGTGGATATAAAGTGTACACACCACTGTTACAATGCCTGGTTTTTGTGCAGTTGGAACATGACACCACAATAACTCATTTCAAAACAATTCCTACCTTTAATGTGACCTATAGCCTGCACAATTCAATTGAAAACATAACAATCTGGTCTGTGAAAACATATGGAAATAATAATCAGTACAGTAAGCCAGATGAATGAGTGTGCACACCCTTAAACTGGTATGTTATGTATGTACCTCTTGAGATGGTTATAGCATTCATTTGTCTTGGTTTGGACTCTAACATTATGGCACACCTTCACTTAGCAATAGCGGCTCACCTTCCTAAAAACGCATTTGTTTGTCAATGGAATTATACAGGTTACGGGTCACATCCAAGATGAGAAATATTATGAAATGATTTTCTGTGGTCTTATTGTCATACAGCACACAAACCTGGCATTCCAACAGGGGTGTGTACACTTGTGATATCCCATGTATATAGGTGTTGATATAGCTGTAGGCATGGATAGAGGGTCATAACACAGTTGGACATTTCTCCAATTACTACCTGATAATCATGCATACTCTAGTACCCATATCAGTGTCAGGGCAATGCAACAACCAGTAGCTGCACACATTTATTTCTGTTGTATGCACCAACACTATTACACACGTGCAACATGCACAACCTATGTACCTGACTGGTTGAAAAACATATTAGTTTTGTGCCTTCCAGCTGAACATGCACATACATGTGCTTAGGGGATACCTGGTATACATTTCTGTTCTATGTTAGAGTCTATATTAGAACACTAGTCCATCACTATCGCACACTCACCTCACCCGCGCCCTAACCCTAACTCACCTACCCCGCCCTAACCCTCACGTCCACACAATCGCACACATACCTAACCTGCATTTTAACACTAACTAACCTAACATACACTCAATCGCACACTTACCTGAACCTGACCCATAACTTTCCACCACAGTGCTGAAAATACCGAAGCAACAGAAATGGACAACCAAATTCTTTCCCTAGGAAAAAATTTGGTTTTCTGTTGCTTCGATATTTTCAGCTTTTGCTGATTAGGGGTTGATATTAGAACATTCAAAGTTTTGAAACTTTTATGTTCTAATATAGACCCCTATGTTAGTATTCCACACTGTATTTACAGTCTTGCTGCTCAATCATACTTCTCAACCTGTTATAGCAGGACTTTGGACAATGGCACACATAAATGGGTGACAAAGGGGACATCAACACTGATACTGTACTAATTTAGCTGCACCATACATTAGTCCATTTGATTGCACAGTAGGCTTTGACATAACTGATAATCTGGAAGATGTCCAACAATCGATATAGGCTATTACATTACATTGTCATTGCTCACAGACTTGCCAATGGTTTGGATGACAACACAGGTATATGTGTATGTGACTACAGATATCAGTCACAAATGTGCTTATTGTCCAGCAGAACACTGCACAGTTGAATGTTATTAATTCAATATATCACATGCAGTTCAACACACGTCTGCAACAGTACTTTACTATGCGCATGCCCTATATAGGTCTATTAGATTTACAAGACAAACATGTATCATACTTATATTCACAGGTAACATATGGATATGGACAATATCCCATTAACTGGCCTAGCAGTGGCACAGGCACAATTGTTTGACAGACACCCCAGTAGTTGTCATATGTGAGCTGTCCTTTCCCAGAGTGAGTCAGGATCCTGAGCTGTGATCCTACCTCACAACCTCTTAGAGCATCACATCTGGACAACGCTTAAAATGATGGGGGATAAATGGGGACAGACTTTAAATATTCCTGTTACAAACTTAGGAAGTTTGTAGAATAATATATTTTGCATTACTGTGGATATAAGGTGGGTGTGGAGTCATAAACTCATGTGTTTGTCATTATTTGTTAACTTCAGTCCTCAGCTATTTGCCAGAAATGTACAGATTTCAGGAGGAACAGACAAAAACTATCATGTGAAAATCTGGACATTCTGTGAGGATCTGTACAGTTGAGGAGTATGGCTGTGAACTCTCTCACTGCAGAGAGGGCCAAATGCTATGGCCATAACAACTGTTCAGTGGGATATTAGTTTAGCAAGTCTTGTTGGGGCATATATTGTTCCAAATCATATTTCAATTATTACAGACCAGGTACTACATTCAATTACATGCTTACATGTTCTACTTATCTTTTTTTTCTTCTCTTTTCTGTTTTTTGTTGTTGTTTTTATTTGTTTTGTTTTATTTTCTTTCTTTCTCTCTCTCTCTCTCTCTCGCTCTCTCTCTCTCTGTCTAGTACAGGGATAGAGCTGATTTGAATAGGTGGCAGCATGGCATTTGTAGGGGATGCTCATGACCAGGTGATGGCCTGTGCACCAACTGGTGTTCCCCACTCACTAATTCCATGCAGAGCAGCTGTGTATTTCTTCCAATAGTCAATGTCATGGCAACACACTCCTATAACTGAGTACTCCATGTGGGCATTGGCCCTTTCCCTTACCTGTGAGGAAGACATACTGGAGGTGTGTGAAAGAATACCTCTTCCAACAGGACTTGTGGAGACAGGCCAAATAAATGGTGGAGAAGGTTCAAGACAGGGGGTGGAATGTGAGTATTGCTGTTATATGGTTGGAATACTGCCAGTTTAACAGAGTTTGTCTGAACATGCTACATCTGCATAGGTTTCAGTCTGTCTAACAAAGTTCTGTCTCTGCATAGCTCTCAACTGTATGGCTATCCACATAATGGCCACAGGTTAGCCTGTTATGTTTGGTCTGTTCCCCAGATAGTTGTCCTTGGCAAATCAGTAGCATACTCTGGAGATTGCAATCAGTAAATACTGACATCCATTTGTTTTTCTGACTTTATATCCCTCAGGAAAGATATGTTACAACAAGCCCTGTAACACCAGCAATTTTATCAGTGTACAGCAGCAATATTTCAAGTATGGCTATGTATTTGGGCCTCTGTCCACCAATTATGTCAGGCTTTGTCCAGATGTCATACAGTAGGAGGTTGACAGGTATAATGGTCTAACATTATTTAGTGCTGCCATTCCAGCTGAAGGGAAAGGCTGGAAAACATTTTGGAATCTTTACATTCAAGAGGCTGGTGTATGAATAATGCACTTAGATGCCCTTGTAACCTATGTTATGTGGGGGTGAGTAACACATGTTTTTAAACTAGGATACTAGGAGCATATGAGACATATTACTGATAAGAAAGAAGACAGTTCCATAGCTGTACATTTGAATAAATCTCACTATGGGGACAGTAATGAGTTCCAAGATATATATATATATATATATATATATATATATATATATATATAAAAAATCTCAGTATTTATTGGTAATATATCTATATACTGTGATACACATATATGTATCTCCATACATATCTATCTCTCTCTCTATGCATATGTTTCTTTTCAGATATATGTATATATTTGTAGATACCAATCCTACCTACTTGCACAGTGTCTCTTACCTATTATAAATTGGATGTAAAGAAGAGTATGTTTGAGAAAACATCCTAAAGCAATACAGCTGAGGTGGCTTACTGGTAAATTGCTCTGGGTATGGTGCGCAGGGTCCTGGGTTCAAGACTTGCAATGGCTGTTTACTTTGTTGCTAGGTAGACCACGGACTATTGGATACAGAGAGATTAAGGCAGTTTTGAGCAGCTTTAAGCATATTTGCATGGGTTTGCGCATCAGTAAACAGTGCTAAACTATGGTTAAATGAATAGGCGCTCACACCATGTAGGCTTCACTTACCAGTGCACAATTCTGCTTAGCATTTACATTTAAGCAATGCTTAAACTTGCTAAGCATAGCTCAGCCCTGGTAACCATTTGTCATATTCCAGTCTGATAAAATAGCAGGGTAATGACATCTTTAATACGTGTATTTAACTTCTTTTACATAACATGCTTCTGTGTGCTGTCATTACAGTAGCAAGGGGTGTGACTATACTGTATGGGACACCTGGGTATACATGGGCAGTACCACAGTCTTTTTTCTTTGTATTTGTTTTACACAATGGTAGTATCCTAGGTTATATGCAGTCAAACTTGCATATTACACCAGCTACAGTGCATTGGTTGACAAAATATTGTATCATCACGTTAGTACTTTTAACAGTGTTTTTCCAAGTAAAAGTAGATTGCAGATTGTAGTACTAGAACCATACACCCCTGCATGCAAAGCTGGGACTCTGAGTACTGACAATCTTGTTATTGGTGTTTGAGCTGTATGTTTTACATATCTCCTACTGGATATTGATATGATATTATGATAGTAAAGTACAGTTTTGTACCTACCATAAATGTAGATGTTCGAAGATCCACATTGCTGCAGTCCTTACTTATGGGGTAGTCCGCTGTCCTCGGTCGGCCCGAATACCAAAGTATTAGGCTGACGTCGGTCATGGCGCCTAGATCTGACATCAGAGTGTCAGGGTATAAAGGCGCATGACCGACGTCATATCCTCAGTCTTTTCTTGCCCCAGATGTCAGAAGGCCAAACCAGAAAGGCCACAGCCAAAAACAGAATACCTCCCAAAAACATGCCCAACAACAACCATCACCTAAAGCATAGCACCAAGTCTAACTACAGTGGGGAAGGAGGGAGGGTAAATTGGACTGCAGCAATGTGGATCTTCGAACATCTACATTTATGGTAGGTACAAAACTGTACTATGTTCTTCATCTCACATTGCTGCAGTCCTTACTTATGGGTAGAATCCCAAAGCAACAGGAAAGGGAGGATGGTAAAAATCATAAAGCATTAGGGGCCGCTAAAATGCCCTGTAAAATTGCAGTGGCAAATCCAGCCCTAGACTTAGAATAAAGAGGAAGGTGGTAATGCTTAGAAAAGGTATGCACTGAACTCCAAGTAGCTGCCTCCAAAATGTCTTTTGTAGCTACCCCCCTTAGAAAGGCCGTAGAAGTAGCAGTAGCCCTAGTGGAATGCGGCCTGATTCCAGCAGGAAACTCCTTACCATGATGGGAATAACAGAAAGAAATACAAAACCCAATCCATTTAGAAATAGTTTGTTTTGAAACAGGTTTACCCTGTGAACCCAAAGCAAAAGAAACAAACAATTGCTGAGACTGTCTGAACTCCTTGGTTCTGCTCAAATAATAACGCAACTGCCTGTGAATATCCAAAGTATGCAAAATTTTCTCCCCTTTATTTTGGGGGTTTGCATAAAAAGTAGGCAAATGAATAGTTTGATTTAAGGCCACACTAGAAACCACCTTAGGCATAAAGGAAGGATTAGTGCAAAGATACCCTATCCTTATGAAAAATCAGGAAAGTCTCCACTGCCATGAGGGCCTGTAATTCAGAAACCCTTCTTGCAGAGGTAATGGCCAACAAAAAAGCAGTTTTCCATGACAAATACTTTAACTCGGCAGTAGCTGCAGGCTCAAAAGGTTGTAGAGTAAATTTTTCCAACACAAAATTGAGATCCCAAGCAGGAGTAGGAGCTCTACGGGGGTCTTATATTCTTTGCCCCTCTAAGAAATTGCTTAAACCAAGGATGAGAGAATAAAGGAGGGTCACAATCATAGTGAGCAGAAATGGCTGCAGCATGGACCTTTATTGAGGAGAAAGACAAACCCTTGTCCAATAACTCAGTAAGATATTGAAGAGCAACACTTAAATCAGGTTTGGAGACATCAAAGTCCTTTCCTTTGCTCCAAATAAAAAATTTCCTCCATTTATCAGCGTAAACTTTCCTGGTACTAGGCCTCCTGGCCTCCAAAATAACATTCAAAACTTGTTGTGGAAGCTGAGACCCTCCAGAGTCTAAAACAGAATATGCCAGGCTGTTAGATGTAGAGACTGAATCTTGACATTGAGGAAGTGACTGTCCTCTTGTGACAAAAGGAGCGGAATCAAAGGCAGTGGCCATGGAGGTTCTTGTACTAAGCTCCTCAGTAGTGGGTACCAGTGTTGTCGAGGCCAATCCGGTGCTATCAAAATCATGGTTGGTTTGTCTTGTCTGGCCTTCAAGAGTACCTTGGGAAGAAGAGGCAGAGGTGGAAAGGCATATACATGCAGATTGTTCCAACTGAATGATAGAGCGTCCACCTTCCAAGCTGTGTGATGAAACATTTTTGTGCAAAACTTTGGCAACTGGTAATTTAGTGGAGAAGCGAACAGATCTATGTCTGGAGTTCCCCATAACACTGTCAACTGTTGAAATACATGAGGATCCAATTTCCACTCATGAGGATCCACTATTTGTCTGCTTAATACATCTGCTAAGGAGTTCTGTGCTCCTGGTAGAAACCTTGCCTGAAGATTGAGGTGTAGATTGAGAGCAGTTTCCCACAGAATCATCGCTTGCCTGCAAAGAGGGTAAGAATGGGTTCCCCTGCTTGTTGATGTACCACATGACAGTAGTGTTGTCTGTTTGAATCAACACCTGCCCTGGGTGAAGTAAATCTTTGAAAGCCATCAATGCAAACTGGACTGCTAACATTTCCTTCAAGTTGATATGCAAATGTTGGAGTTTGACAGGCCACGTGTTTTGCACCCATTTTCCATTGAGGTGTGCTCCCAAGCCTTGTCCGAGGCATCTGTCATTAGAATCTGACTGCCTCTGGCGGGTCACAGAGAGTCCCTTGTTTAGGTGACATTCCTGAGCCCACCACAAAAACTCCTTCCGAATGCAAGGTATTATCTGAATGACAGTGTCTAGATCTTGGCAGTGCTGTGTCCATACATTTTGAGATACCATTGAAGCTTCCTCATATGCAATTTGGCATTGGGAAGCACCAGAATACAAGATGCCATGAACCCCAAGGCTTGAAGGACTGTCCTTGCAGTCAGCCTGGACCGTAGAGACATTTGATGGAAATAAAGAGAAAGGCTTCTTTGTTTGTCCGGGGTCAAAAGGCCATCTGGGAAGCTGTATTCAGTCTCACACCCAGAAAGCACATGTCCTGAGAGGGTACTAGACTGGACTTTGTTTCGTTCACA
Organism: Protopterus annectens; assembly: GCF_019279795.1. Classification (NCBI taxonomy): domain Eukaryota; kingdom Metazoa; phylum Chordata; order Ceratodontiformes; family Protopteridae; genus Protopterus; species Protopterus annectens. The sequence continues at coordinate 1,374,018,503 of NC_056733.1, forward strand.
GAATACCCTAGGCATCTTAACACTGCCATCACATACTGTAGATGATGAAGAAGTTCGTCCTTTTCTTGTGCAATAATCAGGCAATCGTCCAAATAAGGATAAATCTGTATTCCTCTTAGTCTGAAAAATGCTATCACTGGAGCCAGAACCTTTGTGAACACTCTGGGCGCAGTAGATAAGCCAAAGGGCAATGCAGAGAACTGATAATGTAAATTTCCAGCCCGAAACCGCAGGTACCTCCTGCAACTGGGCCTGATAGGAACATGAAGGTAAGCCTCTTTGAGATCCAGAGTAACCATCCAGTGATCTTTGCCCAACAGAGGTAAAAGTTGTTGTAAAGTCAGCATCTTGAACTTTGGAATGTCCAGGTAAGTGTTGAGGATAGATAAATCCAAAATTGGTCTCCACGTGTTCCCTTTCTTTGGAACTAGAAACAGAATAAAATCCTAGGCCCACTTCTGACAGAGGAACTGGCTGTATAGCTCCTATTTGAAGAAGTAAAGAAATTTGTCTGCGAGCCTCTATCCTTTGCCGAGGAGGGACGTCTGGCATGCCTTTGAAAGGAGGCATGGTATGGAAATAGAACTTGTAACCTCGGTTTATAATGTCCAATACCCATTTGTCCTGGGTGACTAAATGCCAATTTTGCTTGAAAAGAGCCAACTTTCCTCCCAAAGGAGCTGCCAGGCAAGAAGAATCTGGCAGCTGAAAATGTAGGTCATTGGGCCTGTTTACGAAAGGACTGGTCCCTGCCCTCACCAGCAGATTGAGCAGGCGAACTCCATTGTCTCGGCCTGAAAGTACTCTGAGCTCTGCCCCTACCACGCCTAGATCTACCCCTAGACTGAGAATCAGAAGAAGGGTACATCCACCCCTTAGTAGGCCAATTTCTACTAAACTTTGGAGGTTGTACCTGCAAAATCTTTAACAGTCTGCATAGACTTAGCCTTGTCTTCCATTTTCTTTAAGACTGACTCCACAGGAGGACCAAACAAAACTTCAGACTGTAAAGGGGCATCCAGAATTCTAGACTTAACATGCTCAGACAAATTCTGATCCTTAAGCCAGGCGTGCCTATGAATAACTGAACCAGTGGCAGCCACCCTAGAAGAAGCCTGTAAAGCATCAAAACCACATTGCAAAGAGTGCTTACCCACCTGTTCAGAAACATGCACTAAATCCTGCAATTCTTTACACTCTATGCCCTCTGCCAAAGCATCCACTTTAGACCTTAGCTGAGAAAGGAGGAAATTCTGATACTTCAACATATGAAACTGGCAGTTCAAAGCTCTCATTGCTAAAGTAGAAGAGGTATACACCTTCTTACCCCATCTATCCAAAGCTCTAGCTTCCTTATCCAGTGGAACCGGATTCTTAACAACAGAGGCTCTAACACCCTTAGGCCCCTGACTAATAGTTTCTGGGTCCGCCCTAGGACTCTTATACAGATATTTATGAGCCTCAGGCACCCTGTAATACCTGTCCGGTTTAACTGGGGCAGGAGGCACAGAATCTGGATTAAGGGAAGCTTCCGAAAAAACATCTGAAACAACATCCAAAACCGGAGGTGTAGCTAAGGGTCTATGCTGTGGTAAAAACAAGAACTCCCTAAGTCTCTTCCGTGAATCAGAGTAATCCTGTCCCTCCCACTGAAAATGCTCCCTCATGGAATGCAGAGTTTCTGAAAATGAAAAATCCTCTGGAGGAGAAACAGAAGGAGTGGAATCCTCTGCATCAGAATGAGAATAAGGAGGGAAATCTTGAATGTCTTCAGCAGAAGACTCTGAATCATCTGAGGCCTGCTCCAAACTTTCCAACTCTGGCTCCATCCTGGGCCTTTTATCAGGAGGGGGCATAGAACCTCTAATTAAAGTAATCAAATCCTCTGCCATTTTAAGCATGTGCTTTTTAGGCACAGACCCTGAAGAACCCGAACTGACACCAGAGGAAGGCAAGACAGACCTGCCCTTAGAAGGAGCCTTAGAAACAGTAGCAGAAGGCCTAACCACCTTAGGCATAGAAGGGAGAATAGTAACCTGAGAGGCCCCTTCAGCCTGACCTGCCTCCTGAGAGGCCACATCCTGTAAAATCAAAGTTTCCCCCTGGGACTCAACAGAAACTTCAGCCGGATCCATCTGTTCAGCTGTAGCTTCTAAAGGTCCGGCGTCCAGAATGGACGAATCATCCTGCCTAGGCTTTAAAGATTTGTCTTTGCGCTTCTTAGTAGAAGCAGGTGTTGGAACATCCGATGGCATGTTATAATTACACCTCTTGCCAAAGACTAACCTAGCGCAATCTAACCTCCGTTTTATAGTGTGCTTATTAAACCTAGCACAAAACCGACACCTGACTACGTCGTGCTCCGGTCCCAAACAAGGAATACAAAGCGAGTGGTAATCCCTATGCGGTATCTGTTTCCCACAAGAAATACAATTATTCACTTTTTCTGACATCCGGTAAGTAACTGAGGCAAGAAAAACAAAATATTCTAACGGGTACTTAGCCAACTTGGTATCGGTCTGAAACTCCAGCGAAAAATTTCAGAACGCCGAACGGCACTTGCAACGCTGCTTCTGCATCGGACCATGCGGCAAAAAAGACTGAGGATATGACGTCGGTCATGCGCCTTTATACCCTGACGCTCTGATGTCAGATCTAGGCGCCATGACCGACGTCAGCCTAATACTTTGGTATTCGGGCCGACCGAGGACAGTGGACTACCCCATAAGTAAGGACTGCAGCAATGTGAGATGAAGAACATCTGTAGGCTACTATGTTTTTGGACATGTCATTGAGGACTGCTGTCATGTAGTACTGGCATACCTTTCAGTTTCTGACTTTAATCCTTCAAAACATTCATCCTAATGCATAAGCTGTTGTCTATCTACTTTCTTTCTTTTTTCTGTACAGATGTGCAGATGCCAGATATTGCTAAGACCATACCATTATGTAGGTGCCCACACAGTATTGTGCTGTGGGCCTGGACACTGCTGCAAGTTCTGACATATGGGACATTCCTTACTGTGGGCCTTGCCCCTTTTCTTTACATGTGTGAGGGACATTACAAAGGTGATGGGCTACATATGCACATACAGTAGGTGGCAATATGTCACAGGACAGGACATGTGGAGACAGACAAACAACATGGGGGACATATCCCCAGATTTATGAACAGATTCTATGTCATCAGTGCTGTTATACACATGGTGGATTGACAGATTGACAAGTTTTGTGTGGACATGCATTTAGTGAGTGACTTCACGACTGACAGTGATATGTCTCTGATATACCTCTCCAGTGGCATGCTGCCCACAGACTGGCCACATGTTTGCCTGTTAGGTTTTGTCTGTTCCCCAGACAGTTGGTGTCCTTGGTAAATCAGATGTGGACACTGAGGAATGCAGTCAGTAAATATTCACATCTATCGGTGTTTCTGATGTCATATTCCTCATAAAGGATATGTTACAACAAACCCAGTAACATCTGCAACTGTCTCAATGTATGACAGCAATATGCCCACTCTACTCCTTTGTTTGTGCCTCTGTCCCCAAATGATGTCATGCTTTGTCCACATGTCAATGAGGCTCAGAAGTATTTATTATCATTACTTCCTGCCTTCAGTCCTGCTACCATCCCAGTGATGTAGCAGACCCACAGATATGTCAAGGAAGAGGCCATAGATATGAGTCCTGAGCCTGTACATTCTGAGGTGAACAGTACATGTGAGAGACCTGTGTATGTCTGGCCATTGTTAACAGACTGTCATAGTTGTGTACACATGTCATGTGTACATGTTATCTGGGCTGTGTATGGAGGGGGTGGATGCAAGTTTTATGGCTCCTTCTTTATCTGACTGTGCATGCTGCTCCAGTTTCTGCTGATCTATTGGCTGCATGTGTTTGTAGGGGCAGACTGAGATATGTCCTGTACCAAGGTCAGGATTCAGACTACACTGAGAATTGGGATTGTATATGTAGGGCTAGTGTGTGTGAATGGCAAACAATGATGTATTTGTTCACACAGTCCGTATACTCTACTGTTCAGGTGACTTACTGGTATGTGACTGTGACTGTGGTGATATTGGTTGTGGGTATGCACTTTCACACTGTTGTCTGTTTGTCAGTGCTGTTACATCCTTGTAGTGCCTGATATATTTGCAAATACATGTGTAATTACCCCTAGCAGATTCCTTAATTCAATTACTTGTGATATTTTAATATATACATATATGTATATATATATATATATATATATATATATATATATATATATATATATATATATATATCTATTAGAGCACACAGATGGGTGTTACTACAGCAACTGCGTTAACTTATCTATGCCAGTACTTCAGATACATCCCCATTTTCAGGGTTTCCACCCACCACATTGTCAGCCTTGGTCCAGATTCATTGCAGTAAGGGATTCTGAGCATACCTGTCAACTGGCTAGATTGTTTCAGGATCTCCGGGTTTATTGCTCATATTTCTGGTCTGTTTTACAGATTATTCTCATTCCTCTGGTAAGTCACGGTGATGACATAATTGTCAGAAAATGAGGACATACATTTCATTTATCTACCTCACATCCAGCAGAATATGTATGCTGAAACAAACTGTGTTACTCTGTCAAGAAGAGTACAGGGTGACAATGACCTCTTCCTTCATGGATGCTAATGCATTAGTACTGAGATGTGCCACATAGACAGACTTTCTGACCACAGTGGAAATGTGGTGGTCAAAAGAGACATTGCTGTCAACCTGTGTACCCGGATCTCTTATAACACCTTCTTTGTTCAAGGGACTACCATTCATGTGGTAATTCATGGGAACAGGGTTTTCCTCAAAGGGGATGACAACACATTTTCTGACATTGAGCTTAAGCCCCTGGCTCTGACACTAGTCATCGGTCTCAGTGAGGCTTTTCAGTAGGATGCAAACATCACCTGGGTAGTTAATAATAGCTCCCAACTTGCAATTGTCTGCAGACATTGTCAGTCAGAGTCCCTTCATGTTGGCATGGACTTCAAAGAAGTTGATACCAAACATGAGAGGACCATGGGACTCTACTTAAGACTGCTCTGTAGTCTGACTTGGAGTCAGCTATTTCCACACTGTGAGTCCTGTTACCCATTTTGCAACCCACCTACTGATATAGAGGTTGATGCCTAACTTAGTGAGTTTTTGCATGACGCCTGAGTGGGGGAATGTTATCAAAGGCTTTGGCCAGATCAAGGTAGGCTGTAAGTGCCACCATGCCTTCACCCACAGCTCAGGTGACTGACTCCAAGAAGTTGACCAGGCTGATTGAGCAGGTATGACCTACACCTCACAAAAGTAAACTGTGTGGGATGCTGAGTATGCAGATTCCCATATCCCTGTTTATTAGATGCATGATGATGCACTTCATAGCTTTGCATAACAGACTTGCCAGGCAGTTGGGGCAGTAGTTCCCAGGGTCTGTAGTCACACCTCATTTGTAGAGAGAGGTGACTGTAGCAGTGCACAATTCAATAAGGACAAAGCCTGAAGTGATGCTGTGTTTGAACAGGGCACACAGATGAGGTGCCAAGTCAGTCTGTAATTCATGTAGAACACAGTCAGGGATATTGTCAGGTCCCATAGAAGCTGTATTCTTGGCCTTGGACAGACCTGTGCAGCAGTAATACTGGGTGCCTGGCAGTGTACTGGTATTGTGATTGGTCCTTTGGTGGGGAAGAGGTTAATGTGTGCACTCAATATGTCAGCCAGTTTATTGGCAATATTTGTTGGATCAGTCTAGGAGGTACCATTGTCTAGTAGCTCAGAACAAATCTTGGTATTGCCAAGGAAATTCTTTACATAACTGTATGAGGCCTTTTGGTTGTCTTTATTATGTGCTCCAATTCTGTTTTCACAGCTACCTTTGTAGTATCTGATGAGGGATCTCAACTTTTAATTGAGGCTGATAAGGATTTTTTTCCAGTCTTGGGACTTCACCTTATTCTGTATCATTTACCTCCTTCTGTTCATAGGTTCATAGGTTCATAGGTTCATACTAGGCTATCTGCCCTAGGGCATTTATAAGCCTAGCCAGAATGTGTTTGGCTTTCGCCACCCATTTTAAATTTATTTTGCTATGCCCTTTTTCGAGGTTAGTATACTGTGCCTCTGTCTAACAGTGACACAAAAGTGATACCCAGGGTAAACCTATGATCTCCCATCCACTCATCAAGATTCCTCTTGAAGAGAGTCAATGAGGGACTCTGCCTAACCTGGACTGGGATTTTATTCCAGAGTGAAGGGAGCCTCTGGGTTATGAATCTGTCCCTCCAGCATGTCCTATTTATTTCAGTGCTGAGGCTCAAGTCTCTCAAGCGCATAGCTCGATGGGATTTGGATTTGCTGAGGTGCAGCATGTCCATTAATTCCGGGTTGGACATGGCTTTATACGTCAGGCACAGATCGCCTCTGAACAGCAGGTATGCCACTGAGTAGAGCTGGAGTTTCTTTAACCAGGCAGCATATGGCATCTGTTTGAGCCCTTTGATTCTCTTGGTGAGGTACTTTTGGGGTCTTTACAGTTGCTGCAGGTGTCTGGTAAGGTACATCCCAAAAGGGGCATTGTACTCAATTATGGGCCTGATGAGGGATGAGTAAAGAGGCACGATGACGTCCCCTGATCTAGATGTGAATCCCTTCATGATTAGGTGGGCTATATAAAATGTTTTTCTAACCACTTTGGCCACGTGGTTGTCAAATGAGAGATTGCTATCAACTTGGGTCCCCAGGTCCCTAATTACTTCTTCTGTACTTAATGGATTACCACCTATGCGGTAATTTGTAGGCACTTTGTTTTTGCCAAAGGGGATGACTATACACCTTTTGGCATTTAGTTTGAGGCCATGGCTCTGGCACCAGTTGTCTGTTTCTATGAGGCCCTTTTGGAAGATGCTTGTGTCAGCTGGAGAGTCGATTATGGCACCCAGTTTGCAGTCATCTGCGAACTTGGTCAGCCACAGTCCTTCCATGTTGGCCTGTACCTCCGAGAAATATATACCGAACAAGAGAGGTCTCAGGACTGAGCCTTGTGGGACACCACTTGTAACTGGTTTGGAGTCTGACATGGCTCCAGCAATTCTAACCATGTGAGTTCTGTCCTTGAGCAAATTTGCAATCTATCTAGTGACATAGGGGTTTATATTTAAGCTGGTGAGCTTATCTATAATGCCCAAGTGGGGTATTGTACCGAAGGCTTTTGCGAGGTCCAGGTAGGCTGTGTGTACCACCTTCCCCTCGTCAATGGCCTTGGTGACTATTTCAAAGAAATCAACCAGGTTTAAGAGGCAGGATCTGCCCTTAACAAAGCCGAACTGGGTAGGATCCAGTGTTTGTAGGTCCCCAATATCTTTATTTATGAGGTTCATGATGATCCTTTCCATAGCTTTGCAGACCAAGCTAGTCATGCTTATGGGGCGATAGTTTCCAGGATCCGTTGAGGCACCACCTTTATGGAGAGGGTCCACTGTTGCTGTACGCCACTCTTTGGGCACATATCCTGTAGTAAGGCTGAGATTGAACAGTAGTTTTATGTTTGGGTTTAGCTCTTTTTGGAGTTCATGTAGGACGCAGCCCGGGACACTGTCTGGTCCCATTGATGCTGTGTTTTTTGCTTTGGAGAGGGCAGCTCTTACCTGAGCGTCTGAGATGTCAGGGGGGCAGCACTCTGCTGGGATAGATATTTGCCCTTTTGGTGGGGGGGGGAGAAGTTTGCGCTGAACCTGTCAGCTAGGATGTTGGCAATGTCTGTGGGTTCGGTGTATTTTTTGTCATTTTGGACTAATTCTGAGCATATCTGGGAATTACCACCCAGGTTCCTAACATAACTAAAGAAAGCCTTGTGATTATCCTTACTGTCCTGTGCAATGTTTCTCTCGAAGCTGGCCTTAGACAATTTTATGTGTGCCCATAGTTTTTTGCTAATACTGATCAGTGATGCCTTCCCTTTTTGGGATTTTGCTCTATCATTTAGTAGCTTCCTCCTTCTATTGTATAGTTTGTTTATGGTTGGGATCGACCAGACAGGATGTCTGCCTTTGGAGGATTGGGTCTTGGTTTTATTTGGGATTGCATGATCCATGCATTCCTGAAGGTGTTCATAGAATGCGTTTATAAAGGATTCTGTGGTCTGTGCCGTATTTTCCACAGGCCCTGGGGCTTTGAAGGATTCCACCTCAGTTTTGAGGAGTGTGAAATTTGCTTTAGAGAAGTTTTTCACTGTGGTTTTCTGGGCAGGGGGTGGGATCGGGATGTGAATATCCAGTGAGATTAGTTTATGGTCTGATCTTACCAGTGAGGGATACACTTCTGGTCTGGAGCATAGAGTCTCCATGTTGGTGATGATCAGGTCCAGTATGTTTTCCCCTCTTGTGGGAGTGGTAACAAGTTGTTCCATAGTATTTGAGTTTATAAATTCTAGGAACCTTTGGGCTAGGGTGTTGGAGCTAGAGTAATGCTCCCAGTCTATGTTTGGGTAGTTGAAGTCACCCAATATAATGGTGTTTGGAGAGACCTTCATATTTTCCAGTGTTCTCAGGAAGGCCGAGTGGGGTTCCTGGGTTTGGGAGGGTGGTCTGTAGCAGGCTATAAACTGGAAGGCAGTTTTACCCACTGTTAGTTGCACATGGATAGTCTCTGATGCTTCGTGCTTTGCCACCAACCTGGAGGTGTGGGTATCTTTGATGAATATCGATACTCCCCCTCCTTTCGTGGTTCGGTCCAAGTTTTGGGGCCGAAAAGCATGGTATGAGGTATAACCTGGTAGTGCTGGGTGCTCTCGGGAGCCCTGAACCAGGTTTCTGTTACTGCACAGATATCGATGTTCTCCATGCTAAGGAGCGTTTAGAGTGCGTGCATCTTGAGGTTTAGACTTCTGGCGTTGAGTAGCATTACTCTTAGTTTCTTATCCCTTGTGATACCTATGGAGGTGGGTTTGTCTTTTGAGCCTTGCCTAAAAAAGGCACTATGGGGGTAGCAAGAGCCTTTGCCAATATTCGAAAGCCCAGGGGTGACAGGTGCAAGCCGTCCCTAGCGAAGCATCGTGGCTTGTCGAGCATATCATCCCAAGCTGACAGGCATTGGATCCCCTTTGAATGACACCAGTACTTAAGCCAATTGTTGAAATTGATCATCTTGTCTTCATACTGTGGCATCATTCTTGGTGAGGGTAAGATGCTACTCAAGGTCAGGGTCATACCGGCCTGGGCTACATGCTCAGAGAGCTCCTTTATGTCTCTTTTCATGTAGTCCAGGGAGGTATGTCTCAGATCATTCACACCAGCATGGACAATGACTGAGTCATATTTGTACTTGCCTTGGAGTGACCTGAGTGCTTGTGTTATGTGGCAGATCCTAGCGCCCGACAGGCTGCTCACCGTGACCCTCTCCTTGTTCAGCCTGGTGAGCGGGACATCAGTGTGCCTGATGATAGAGTCACCTATTACAAGTGTGTCAGGTGTGTTGTTTAGTCTTAAGGGCTGTGACTGTTTGGCACACTGGCTTTGTGAGATATGTGTTGCACATGTTTTGTTTTGGGGTAGCAGCTGCTTGGGTGTCTGCTTTGGAGGTCTCTGCTGCTTTGGCAGATCTTTATTTAGAGCCTCCGAGTATATTTTTGTGTGATTATGTGTTTGGTTTGCTGTCGTGGTAGGTCGATGTGAGACTGGAATTGTAGTGAGTGTGGTTTCCTTCTCCTCCTGACAGGTTATGCCAGTACTGAGTTGAGAGAGCTTAGCCTCCAGTTTGGCTATATGGTTGCATCTCTCACATGTGTTGGAATTTGTTGGGAGGAGGAGAGGGTTGTCTGTGTACATGAGGCAGTTGTAACATTGCCTCAAGATTCCCATATTCACCAGCTGGACCGGAGAGGAGATTGACAACTCACCTTTGGACATGCTAGAATAATATTGGGAATTCCTTAATAATTGAAAACCAGGGCCAGTGGGGAGTGAGGTTGTAGTGCTTTTAATTTTTAGTGCTGACATATAATTGCTTTAGTGAGCAAGTGCCAGGTAACTTAAGTGCAATGTGTTACAGGTAACTTAAATGCAAAAACGACAAACAGTAACTTTCTTTCAAGTGAAACAAGGAAATAAGTACAGTAAGCAATGCAGACATCACTAGTGATCCACAGAAGTTCTGAGAAGCCGTGTATTAGGTGGAATTAGCGTAAACAAATGCGTAAACAATTAGCATGTTGTACAATTTATTTATGGTAGGGGACTACCAGATCGGCTTTCTTTTTTTGGAGATGAGGATCTTAGTTCAATTAGGTATGGCGGTATTCATGCATTTGTTTACGTGTTCATAGTGCATTGTTGTTTGATTCAGCAGTCATGCAACTAGTCTCTGTCTGCATGGCTGCTGTGAGGTAACACACCTCTGTTTTTAGGAGGCCATAGTTAGCTTTGGAAAGGCCTTTCATGGTGGTTACCTGTGCGGGGTGGTGGGAGGGCTGTGGATTTCCATAGTTGATTACATTGTGGTCAGATATAGCAAGGTAGGAGTTGACTACTGATGAACAGCAACAGTCGCCCATGTTAGTAAGGACCAGGTCGATGCGATGGACAAGTGCATCGGTACATGAGCAGCTTTCCTAGTTAATGGTTGGGTAGTTGAAGTCAACCAATATGAGAGTGTTAGGTTGGACACTAATATTCTCCAGGGTGTTTATGGACATGGAGTGTGAGTCCTGGGACATGTTTGGGGACCTATAGCAGGCTACAACCTGATGCACTGTCTTAACCAATGTTCGATACACCTGCATGATCTGTCATGCATAATATTGGTCTACCACTCTGGAGGTGTGGGCATCTTTATGAATATGGAAATACCACTACCTTTGGAGCTTCAGTCCAGGTTCTGCAGCCAAATGGTGTGGAATTAGTTATAGGCTGACAGTGCAGGGATGCTTCCTGCTGCCTTTAACCAGGTCTCTGTTAAAGCACAGATGTCACTGTTCCCCATTTTAAGGAATACTTAGAGTGAGTGCATTTTCAGATTTAGACTTCTAGCAGATTGCATGTGTTTGTAGCTGTCATATATTTCTGTATATTTATGTATACACACACACACACATATGTATATATATATATATATATATATATATATATATATATACATATATATATATATATATATATATATATATATATATATATATATATATATATATATATATATATATAATTTATTTGTGTATGCATATATGTAGATATACATTTAGATGTCTCTCTCTCTCTCCTGCTCTCTCTCTCTCTCTCTCTCTCTCTGTATATATATATATATATATATATATATATATATATATATATATACATATGATGGATAGATTTGTCCACATGTATTCATCTCCATACATATATACATGTATATATAGAGAACCTGACTGATTATACAGACTCCTTTCCATATTGTTGAATGACTGTTCTAACTGATATGTTCTGGAAAATCATCACTACTTTGTAGAGCTCGCATGGTGTAATGGTGCATTGCTTTGACTGTAGTTGTATAGATCCCTGGGTTTAAGATTTGGCAGGATGTATTATTTTGTTGCAAGGCAGAACAGTTGCTGCTAGGGAGGAAGGGATAAGGGCAATAATTAAAAGATGTTCCTAGTTTGGGACCCCTGACCCCCATTTTGACAGCTTTTAGACAGATTTGTTGCAGTAAGAGGTTCAGAGTGTGTCTCTGATGTCAGACTGCACTACACACACACACACACACATATATATATATATATATATATATATATATATATATATATATATATATATAGAGAGAGAGAGAGAGATAATTTATTTTAGGTACATACATATATATATATATATATATATATATATATATATATATATATATATATATATATTTTTTTGTATTTATTTACTTATATATATATATATATATATATATATATATATATATATCATATATGTGTAGATTTTATATGTATATCTCTACATATATTATGCATCTCCATACACATATACATTTATATATATGTACAAAACTTGACTAATGTTAACAAACCATTTCCCTAATGTTGAATGTCTCTGCTGAATGATATGTTTGAGAAAACATCAGATGTATCTTCAGATCAGATGGCTTAGTGGTAAATTGCTGTGGCTATGGTGGGCAGGGTCCTGCATTCAAGACTTGCAAGGCTGATTATTTTGTTGCTGGGAAGAACAAGGACTGTTGGATACAGAGTGATTAAGGCACTTTTAAGCAGGTGTAAGTGGGTTTACGTGGGTTTGCATGGTGGTAAGCAATTCTAACATCCAGTTTATTATGCTGACAACCTTACAATTGCTTAATCTGTGTAGGCATTGCTTAGCACAATGCAAGCAGGCTTAGTCCTACTACTACTACTACTGTAGTACTACTGCTTACTTCCTCTTACCCCCGCACTAATTTCTTTAAAAGAAAAGAAAAAAGGGGTGATGGGAAAGTGGTGAAAAAAGGGGCATGAAGAGGGAAAAACAATATGAAATACAGCTAGGGATGTGCAGGATGGGTGTAGGGAAGGTCCATAGCTGTCCATTTCTTCTACAACAACAGTTGTGCATATATACTGAATTGGAAAGTTAATTTGGACACTCAAACTCCTGAGAGAGGGGTGAGGACAACAATAATGTGTTGTGAAGCCAATTAGACCAGATTACATGAGTCCAATGGACACTTGTGCTAAATGGACAGCTATGTACGAGGCGGCATATTTTTTTGGGAACAGATTGCCTTTATTTTTTTAAGGTGAGAGTGGGATGTTGGGGAAGGGTAGTAGGTATATTTGGGGAGGTAGGTTGGGTAGGAAGACAGACAAGGTAGCATACAGGGGCAGTATATGACATGTGGGGGGTAAATACCTTGTACGAGGAGGGGTGTTTGGTAATCGGAAGCCCATGAGCCCCCAAATGGATACACCCATGGGCAGTCACCACTGCACCTTCATGGCCCCAAAACTGGCTGTGCTGGGGGCTAAGTAGGAGGAGCAGGTTGACCAACTAAATGCCCAACACGACCCTCAAGCTGATGTAGCAAGCCTCCCAATTCTTTGTGGAGCTCATTATGCACCAGACCCTGGACCTGACTTTGGGTGACAGGATCCTGTCTGCGCCCACGTCAGATGGGGGGATAAGCCCCATCCTCTGAGGTGGTTCTACCCAAAGGTGGTGCAGGACCAGCAGACGAGCAGACAAGGAGGTCCCGGGGTGGGTCCCAGATGTGCTGGGCCTGGTGCCACGGCCAGATGAGGTGGAAGAGGCAGATCTGCTGGGATTGGCCTTCCCAGACATGCTATAGTGTTGCAGTTTTAGAACATATGTTGGTTAGTAGTGGTAAGCACATTCCAGGATTAGTTATAAAAGCATGCATGAGTATTCCCGTTAACCCAAAACAAAAGATTTGGAACATTTGCAGAGCAAATAGAACACATGCATATATGCAACCACAGTGAGCATTACACTAGCATGCAGGTTACATTGACAGCAACAGGCCAACAATGATAGTATTTGAACAAGAAACATCAACTGGAATACATTTCAACATTTGTAGAACAATAGGACACATGTCCCAGTGGTAGGTTTGATAGAAAACATACCCATTCATTTATATGTTTAGATTATTGGTGAAGATAAGGTGGGGGAGAGAGAGATGTCAATTAACAAATATAGATTCTTGCAGTGATCACAGCTTTAATGATCATTGCTCTAATCATTACTCTACAGGTATTATTATAACAACCTATGGCCTTGGGTTGGGCAGTGGTATGTTTGTACACAGTGTATAATTACAGCCTTCTTATAGCTACTTTATATCTTCTCTTACCTGGAAGACCTGTGGAGGGAATTTCTGTTAACACTACCTGACTGTTTCTACTCATATTCACATAGTCAGGGTTACATATATGCACTCATAGTATGTGTGTGTGTGTGTGTGTGTGTGTGTGTGTGTGTGTGTGTGTGTGTGTGTGTGTGTGTGTGTGTGTGTGTGTGTGTGTGTCTGTGTGTGTGTGTGATACTGCCATTCTCTGCCTTGATTTCTACCACTCACCCTGATTGTTGGCAGCAGTGACCAGTAGCTGTGACAGCATAACACATTTGAAAATTTCTTGGGGAGACCACTTGGTGTATGTACTTATCTTGCTGTCATTTGCAGCCTTGGGGTTGGACCATGGGTGTTGACTGTTTCTACACATATTCACAAAATCCTAGGTGAAATTACACATACAGCTTACTACCACTCACCGGGATTTGAACTGTGGCTGTTTCTGCTAAAAACACTAGTTTGTGTTTCATCAGAACAAGCTATTGAGAAATCCCCAGTGCTACCAAATCTAAACAAAGCTGACCTGAACAAACTTTCAATATGCTACAACAAAATAGCTAAGTTTGCAGCCAACACTAAATCACAGTCTCACCACTGCCAATCCCTACAGAAACTACACTGGCTGGAATTTCTAGACTTACTACATTACCACCAGCTCAACATAGCCCATCAAATACTATACCACCCAGATAAAACCCCTGCCCTAACAGGCCTCCTAAACTTCTATAGCACCAACAGGGAACTACTATCCAGTAACAAAGCCCTAATTGAAGTCATTCCATGTAAAAACAGCTCAGGGGAATCTCTATTCCCTTATGAGATTGCAAAAACATGGAATACCCTGCCCCCAGACCTCAGGTTACAAAACCACATTACCACATTCAAAAACCTTCTTAAATTGCACCTTTATGACAACCATATATGTAACTGCAATGACCCTCCCTGAACCCTCACCCCACTTTAGACTATTATTTATTGCTGTCTGATGAGCACTGTTTCACTGACATTGTGCTCTACCTATGCTAATAGTATATAGTGTAAATATCTTTCAAAGATGGGCTTACTATGAAGGCAATTGTACATATGCTGTATTTATGCTCACTCTGCAAATATAACCTTGTTTTTGTTTAACTGTTAACCTTACTATAACATGTTATCTTACACTGTTATTAAATTGGTTAAATACTGTATCTATCGTGTTTTTTTTTACTTACTGCTCTGTAACTTTGTGGAGCTTTTCTCCCCAGGACTCCACTGAAAAGGACATGAGTTGTCCAGTTGGACTATCCTGGTAAACAAATATTAAATAAATAATTAAATAAATAAAGTGGTCTGCACTCTGATTTTTTTTTATTCCCGGAATGTCATATGTATGGAGTCTGCAAATGCCCCCTGTGTTTATGTGTTTCCTTCAGCCTAAAGATATGCCAGTAAATTACATGACAATCCTCTAAACTGCTAGTAAATTTGTACTTATGTGTGCATGTGTATGTGTGTGTGTGTGTGTGTGTGTGTGTGTGTGTGTGTGTGTGTGTGCGTGTGTGCGTGTGTGCGTGTGTGTGTGTGTGTGTCTGTGTGTCTGTGTGTCATGCAGTGTCTTGGCACCTCGTCCGTGGGTAATGAGGCTATCAGAAAAGTAATGAAAATACTTAATATTTCAACATGAAAGTATCATTACATCCGTCAGACTTTGAAGTGATAGATTGTAAACTGAAATTAGAAAAATATATTTTATTGAGATGTAAAATAGAATAATATTGGAGAAATCAAAGGAATCATAGGAAATACAAGGGTATCAAACCACAGGCCATGCATGCTTTGCTAATAACCACCCTCAAGGTCTACCAACTTTTTCAAGGAGGGCAAAGCTTGTAGGTTGCTGAAAAGAAGGACATGGCCTGTATGTTACAAAGTATATATTAAGGCACCCATACATTTGTCTAAGCTATTAACCAAAAAAAGAGAAATTAAACCCAAAATAGGGTCTAAAGAGTCACAAGTCGAAAATTCAGACCACCGCACACAGACCAGGCTGGCAAGCAATAGACAAATCCTTTATTGCAGACTTGGAAGACTTAGCGCTTTCACCATGACAAATGGTATCTTCAGAGTAAAGAAGTAAAAAATCGCAACCCTTTTATAGGATTCAATACAAATTAATCAATTGAATAATTAATTAATTGGTAAATTGATGAAATAATTAAAGGAAAATGAACACAAAACAGAAGATACTAGCACAACCTTGCCAATGAGCCCATACAGCAAACATTCAAAAACATATATTACTTTTAGACCTAACAAATTCATAACAACAATACACAAACCTACTTGAAACCTCATTGAATGTAAATATAAAAATGTATAAAAATACTTACAAAATAAAATTTTTTGTTTAATAATTTAATAAATAAATAATTTATTTTAATGTTTTAATATTTTAATATTTTAATATTTTGATATTTTAATATTTTAATATTTTAACATTTTAATATTTTAATAATTAATATATTAATATAAAATACTATAAAAACGGTAACTCCAATCAATCAAATCTGATATGATTTTTGCTTAAGCACAGGTTTCAAGGAAATATAATCATTTAATCCAGGCTCCTTCAATGCATTTAACCTCAGTTGCCACTCAACCTCCAAGACAGCCACCCTATTGTTAACATCACCCCCTTGATCAACATATACACGATCAATAACAAAAAATACAAACTTTTTGAACTGAGAACATTTAAGACTGTGCAAAAACAAAGCATTGTGGACATCTCTCTTTTTAATTGCTCTTAAATGCTCCATAACCCTATCCCTTAGTTTACGAGTGGTCATCCCCACATAAAATGCATCACATGCACTGCAGGAAGCCAAATATACTAAGTTTTTGCTATTGCAACTACATACTCCAGGACAGGCTAAAGTGCGTGGAAACCCAGCAACACATATATAGGCCCCCTCAGCAATAAATCTACAGCATCTGCACACTCCACACTTTCCCATCCTCGATCTTTTACATCTACTTACACCTTCCAAAACATTCTTCAAATTGTCACCTTTACTGGAGACAATCATCGGCGTCCTCCCAACAATCCCTTTAATCTCACGACTTAAACAATAGTCCCAGGCATGCCAAATGATTATATTTCCTTGAAACCTGTGCTTAAGCAAAAATCATATCAGATTTGATTGATTGGAGTTACAGTTTTTATAGTATTTTATATTAATATATTAATTATTAAAATATTAAAATATTAAAATATCAAAATATTAAAATATTAAAACATTAAAATAAATTATTTATTTATTAAATTATTAAAAAATACATTTTATTTTGTAAGTATTTTTATACATTTTTATATTTACATTCAATGAGGTTTCAAGTAGGTTTGTGTATTGTTGTTATGAATTTGTTAGGTCTAAAAGTAATATATGTTTTTGAATGTTTGCTGTATGGGCTCATTGGCAAGGTTGTGCTAGTATCTTCTGTTTTGTGTTCATTTTCCTTTAATTATTTCATCAATTTACCAATTAATTAATTATTCAATTGATTCATTTGTATTGAATCCTATAAAAGGGTTGCAATTTTTTACTTCTTTACTCTGAAGATGCCATTTGTCATGGTGAAAGCGCCAAGTCTTCCAAGTCTGCAATAAAGGATTTGTCTATTGCTTGCCAGCCTGGTCTGTGTGCGGTGGTCTGAATTTTCGACTTGTGATTTGTCTAAGCTATGTTTAAAGGCAAACATGGAGTCACATTGCTTGACATGCAACAGGGGTCTATTCCCAAGAAAGGGGAGGCAGTGGATAGGATAATTAACCTGTCTCTCAATTTAGTTTTGTTTATTACCTTATGCAGTCTGAAATCTCTTGTTCTACTGTTGGCTATAATATATGAGATATTAAGAAAGAGGAGATTACAGGTAATAGAGTTTCTGATTGCATGAAAAGCAAGGCAAGATATCCCCTCAAGAGACTATATGGTACAGACTACAGAGATAGTGAATGCAGCATTTCATAACTAAAAATTTAAGGTCTGAGATCCTTTTTCTTATAAACCTCTGTGGATTTTCAAGTTCCTTGATTTCTCAAGTGAGATGCATGCCAAAGGGTGTATCATATTCTACAATGGGTCTAAACAAGGTGGAGTACACAGAAGCTATGATTTCTATGGTTTACATGTGATGCCCGTTGTAATTAATTGTGAGAGATCAAGAAATAAAGACCAGTAGCTCAGCGTTCACACTTTAATGGGGATGGTAGTATAACAAATGCAACAAAGCTTTCGAGACACAGGCTCTTTATCAATGCACAACCATAGGAACCAACAATCCATTTTCAAATAGTAAGCCAGTCAAGCAGAAGGAATTACTCAGAATCCATATTATGAGGTGACACATTTAAGTGTTTGTAAATGAAGGAGTGATACTCAGTATAACACTCTCACTGGACTTCTTTTCTGGTTCTTGGCCTTTTCTGATTGTGGGAACAAGAACTGAGATGAATCTCAAATATCATTAAAATCTGGTGACTGAAGCTTTCTGGATAGTAAGGTAAGGCTAGCTATGGAGAATTTAGATTATATGACTATGTGCCCTCATTCTGACGTTTAAATGTCCCAGTGTGGTTAGGTAAACTGTGCTATGGTGGGGGTATCCAGTTCTTAAAACATCCCATTTCTGGCCTAAAAAAAATCTGTATAAGCATTATATTTAAATTTGGTTTGTCGGTCATTAAGATATTTCAGTCTGCTTTTATTCAAAGACCTTGCAACTACTGTGGACTTTCTTCATATTACTTCTCTCATGTCTATCTTAACAAAATGAAAGAAGAATCAGGATGTCTCCCTAGCAGCCCAAAACTGGGTTTGAATTTGCAACCCCTGAAATTAGGAAGGACTCTGGGCCCAGTGGGCTCTAGATGTGACTTAACTTCCACACTAAGGATCCAGTTGTTAGTCCACTAAGCTCCAAGAGGCTATCTCTAGTAACAGTGTTGAGACTGTGAGAAACATATGATGCATATTATTGACTGGGTGAGCCATGCTAAAATCCCATTGTTAGTTCCTGGTATGCAAGCTAAAAATGCCTTTGACAGGCCATTGTGGCCTTTCATTTATTTTTTAACGGGCCTACCATTTTCTTGTAAGTTGCAGTCATACTCTGCAGGTTTTGTATGACAGTTCTCAAGAGCAGTACGTTTGGGTCCATATGCATGAGGCTCTTCTCTTTCTTTCCATTAATTCCATTTGTTACAACAAGACTAAGCAGGAATCAGGAATGCCACTCTCTCCTCTCATTTTCACCTTAGACTTTGTGTCAGCTGTAGTCTGCCTCAGGAAAGCTGTTTTTTTATTTATTTTTTGCCATTTTGTGGCACTGAGCTAATGTCTGCTGGGAAGGAGTACTCAAACTATTAACCACTGATGTTTCACTTTTCATCCCCAGACTTGCATCAGGATATTGTTCAGAGATAACACATTTCAAGAATTTTTCAACCTTTGCAATACTAAAGCAACCTTATGAAGTCTGTGGGTACATTAAATGCCACCCTTCCACCGAATGGCATGGCACTCCTGTGCTTCCTGTTGCACTCCTGTGCTTCTTGTTGAGGATAATGGTGGATATCATGGCACACAGACAACTGAGTAGGAGAGTTCAATACCAAACATGAATCTTTAAATTTTAGTCTCCATGCTGCACAATTTTCTCTCTAGAGTGTCCCAAAATAACATTTTCTGTGGAAGAAGGTTGAAGAGGATATGCTACATACCTATTAGTAGGAATTCAGGGATCTACCTCCATGGTCGAATTATTCTGCTAGCTGTTTCATCATCTCTTAGAAAATGGTGATACAACTATTTGGGGACAAAATCTTGAATGATGCTTTGGGATGGAGACAAATATATTAAAAAATTCTCCATGGAGAGACAAATCTCACTTGTGCATTTGTTTAATCGTTTTTGCAAACTCGTGGGACAGGCATGACTGTAATGAAAACATGGAAGTACAAAGGCTTTAGTTTAAAATCTGGGGGTGCACAGTGCTGCAGTTAGCTGACTTTGACCATAGTACATTCTCATTCTGCCTAACCCTCCAGATGAATACTGTCACGTGATACAAAAATGCACATATGTTTAACTGCATGATGTTGTTAATGGGAGGTACACATACCATGCCACACCATACCTATACGCCAGCCCATATACAAAAAGTCGAGCACTATCTTATTTAGCATCCTACTGTAAGTAACTACAGGGACATATTTCAGTTTGAGAATAACATATATTCAGAACACATAGGCATCATTATTTTGCACATCAGATTTCTCACTCCCTGTAAACAAAAGAAAACCACGAGCACTTACTTGGTGGGTCAGAGTAAAAGGATTATTGGAAAACAAATATCATTCTATGGCTCAAGTCAATAGCTATCCTAAGGACTCTACATTTCTTCATCATCACCTCCCAAATGCATGCTTTTTTTTTTTCAAGCAACACCCCCACTCCTGCTGCTTCATGGACTTTGATTACATCCACTCATTGTCTGACAATGACTGCAGAAAAGCTGCATCCTGTTTCTAGCCAAGCAGGCCAACTGTAGAAGTATCAAAGCAGGAATATCCCAAGATCCTCATACTATCATAGTACAGGGCAAGGGATGACATATAACAATGGAAAAATGCATATTTATTTATACTTAACACAAACTCCTATGGGTGGCAGGCTTGACAGAATATTTTTGAACTAATTAAAAAAAACATTACAGCTAGCAATATCACCTTTTTTTCTGACTTATTAAGTAAAGTCCATAGCTGTTTGAAATTTAGTTCATCTTTTAAATACAAATGATGAGTAACACAAAGATTAACACCCAGGGTCTGCATCCACAACAACCACAACTTTCTTCCTCTTAGCGAACAATGAACTTAAAAGCATTATTTTGAAAATTATATTCTGTTTTAGCACCCTATAATAAATTCAATAAATACAGCACTACTCTGCACTACAATTTATTTATTTTACATTTGTTGACTGGGATAGTCCATCTGGGTGTGAGCCCATTTTCAGCGGAAGCCCAGGGAGAAAAGATCCAATAAAACAAGAACAACATTGACAGGTACAGTGTCGGTTTTACATAGAATTTAACAGAAATATTTAAAGACAGCAACAAGGGCTGCCATGGTGGTGCAGCAGTTAGCATTGCTGCCTAACAGCAAGAGGCTTGCCGGTTAGATCCTTGGCAGGGGTGCCTTCTGTGTGGAATCTGCATGCTCTCCCTCTGGTTGTGTGGGTTTCCTCTGGGTGCTCTGGTTTCCTCAAACATCCCAAAGACATGCTGTACGTGGATTGAACACTCTAAATTGGCCCTAGGTGTGAGTGTGTGCCTTCTGTAGAAGGTTGGGTGCTGTGCTGGCAACTTGACACTGTAAAACTCCACTGCCAATCATGAGCAGACAGGTGATCTGTTGTGGTGACCCCTACCTGGGAAAAGTTGGAAGAAGAATTTATTGATAACAATGAAAGTGCACTATACAATAGGCACTTTAGTGAAAAGGAGAAAGTTATTACAATACAGTAAAGTAGTGTTTGTGTGTATATATATATATATATATATATATATATTTTTTTTTTTTTTTTTTTGAGGGCAGGAGTCCATCTTTAGTTGATCATTTCAGTATGCTATAATAAGTGTACATATGTATACCCTTACAAAAAGGAAAAGGAATTATCAAATTATACTCTTATTGTAGGTAGCTGATAGGTGTTGTTAATAAGTGGGAGTGGGGTCTACGTGACTATAAAATTTAGGGGATGAAATTTGATGTGGGCTTATGTGGTATTAGCCTGGCTTGGTGCAGGAGCAGAGTCAGTTGTTAGTGAGGTGGTCTAACCACCACATTACAACCAACAAATAATCTAAAACTGCAACAAGAGTTCAGTATAGTCAAACATTACCAGAATGAGTACTTTACCATGTCTTTGTGCAAAAATGAAAGGCTAACTGTAACTAAATATATAAATAGTTTAGATCAAGAAGTTCTCTGAACAAGATGCCATTTTCCAGTTTAACACTTGCTCTGAGCACAGGAAGTATTCACAGGATTCAGAAGAGTTTATCATTGGGCTGCCATGTGTGAAACATTGTTAATTTTCCCTCCATAGTAATTGGTATTGCTACAAAAGAAGCTAGCAATAGTTAATCATAGTTAAGCATGAATAAAGCAATAACCAACGACGGTAATTAATTGAAAATAAAAAATGAAACTGGGAGACTTTTTATATTCAGGAGAGCTAGGACAGACAAAATGAAAGGATAATCAGGTAAGTTTTTAGTTTTGCAGAACATACCTGATTATCCTCCTATTTTTGTTTGTGGCGTCTCCCTCGTTTGCGTCAGGTCTTCTTTTTATTTTTTTGTGCAAAATAAGAAAGAAAAGTAAAAAAAAAATATGAGATATACTAATGGGAAAAGTCCAGGTGACCAGACCTTTTTCCGTTAGTATATTCTCAGATTTACAATGGACACGCTGGTTGGGCTGGCCAATCAGCATGCTCATTTTTGAATATTAATGGCCAGTCATTCTATAATTAGTTATACACCTGCTGTTTCATGACCAGGTCATCAATTATATTATGTCTAAATATGCTTTCTTATAAAAAAGGTCAGAAAAATGGAAGAATGAAAAAGGAAAACATTACCCTGACCAAGTTTCTAGATGCCAAAAAGTAAAAAAAAAAAGTTGCATTATTATTAATAATAATAATAGTAATTATAATAATAATAATAGCAAAAACAATAATAATATAATCATAGTAAGTCATACCTTAATCCATTACTGTTTGCATTTATAACCTGCATAGGATTATACTTTCAAAAGTTACACTCTAGTGTATATTTCATTTCTGCATTGCATTGCAGAAAGAATGAAGATTAATTCTTGGGGGAGGCATGGGTCAGCTGCAGCATATATTTTACTTCCTAGATGGGTATTTATTCTATATTTATGTTTTAAAGTTTTATTTAATAATGCAGTCATGCTTCATCTTTGGCAGATGGTCATGATAACTCACCACAAAATTTTGTGGCTAAACACTATATTTACAGAAAAGTGGTAAAACAGTACAAACTGACTAATCGGTCCTTCATCACACAAGTATGAAATCTCACATGATTTGTTTAATATTTATTTGTGACTTTGTTTTGCATGCAGTTTTTGCCACGTTTCACAATCGGGAACTAACAGCCATTTTGTATAAATATGACATTGAAGCATACACAATAATTACAATGTTCGCTGAATCTTCCTAACCAATTTTGGCAATATATTTTAAAGTGTAATAAACTGATTGCAAAAGTGAAAAACACAGTGTTTAGGAATGTGCAATATAACTAAGTAAAATGTTGCTGTCACAGAAGTTAATTGCAGGGATCTCTGAAATGTCCCATTGCTGCATTGACAAAATGCATTTATGTATAATAGAGAACATGCATAATTAGGTCCTGAGACCATATTATCCAAAGACCAAAACACTGAAGACCATGATATTTAAGTCCTGGACTCGCTCCCTACCAGACCTATTTTAATACTAGTTCCTGGGTCCACTCCCCTGCAGGACCCATCTTAGCACTAATCATACCTTCCAACCGCTTAGCACAAGAAATCTGGACAAAGTCTAAAATAATAGTGGGACGAAGGTCCAAAAACAGGGATAGATTTTAGGCATTGCTCTTATAAACTTATAAAGTTGCCAGAATAGCATGAGGTGTTAGTATACATTTTCTGAAGGATATGAAGTCTAAAACTCAAATGTGTGACATTGCTTAGTGCCGCCAACCCCCAGTGATGTGCAAGAAAAACAGAAATTTTATGAGGAGCAGACCAAAATATGCAGCAAAAATCTGGACATTCTGTGAAAATCTGAACATTTAACAGTTATGGCACTAATTCTTGTGTTCATATTGGTAGAGGGATTCGGTATTCAAGATTTTTAGACAATGTGGTCTTCAGCAATTTTATATTTCAATATTTTGGGGTTGGGATTATGATTTCCAAGTTTATGAGCTTCAAGATTCTGACAGGAAGCCAAATAAATACACACACACATACACACACACACACACACACACACACACACACACACACACACACACACACACACACACACACACACGTCTACCTGTTTACATGCTTACATATATGCATACATACACTGTCTGCAATTTTTTTTAATCAAACCTAGTGCCAAAATATGACCAAAATAATTTTGCAAACTGCAACTGCTGTACAAATTTGACAGTCAGTGCATATGATTACGGCAGTGACTTTTAAATTGATTCCTTGTCTTTGTGACCTTGGAGTTCCTGTATTCCACTGATTGAGCTAGTCAGTTAACCAGGCAATTCCACAGAAAAGGGACTTTTTACATGGACAACCTGATTAACAAAAAAAAAAGGAAAACAATGCTGTGAGTTCACTCAATTTTAATATACTATGTGGAGCGATAGTGGAAAAAGGAAAGTAATTTATTTGGAAGAAGAAAGGGGCAAGTAAGGCCAAAGCACTAGTGTGTATCCCACTACTGCAAATCAGCCTGAATGATATTGTGTTGCCACCTTTTCAAATGTCCAAAGTGGGATATGTTTTCTAGAAATATGAGATTTTGCAGGGCAAACCATACCCACACCCATTTTAATAGACAGTTTCACTTTTTTGCCAAAATAAAATCTTGTTCTTGTGGTACTTGAGTTTCTTATCTTGTTCCATGTGATATGTAAGTGTTTCAGATACAAAATAATTGTGTTATACAACTATTAAAGAAAACTTTGGAAATATTTTTGTACTAAAATCTCAGGACATTTGTCATTTTTTACTTTTATTTTTTTTTTCCACAGGGACACAACTGTTCAAATAAGGGCTGTCCTGCACAAAAAGAGACAGGTGGTAATGTTAATTGTAGCTCCACTGTTACTACATTACTACAAGTATGACTCTGTCTGTGGAATAAAGAAAAAGTACACAGACACATACATACATATCTAGACAGATATAGATATCCAAATATAGCTTGAATGACTCTGAAATGTGATTGAGTATTCCATTAAGCTTAACATTTGTCCACGATTGTGAACAGCTGTTTTTGTACCCTATTGACTAATATAAATAACAGATAACACAAACAATATACAAGAAAACATGCCTCTTACGTGTTTGTTTTGTTTGTCTTTTCGGCTTTTCCTGGTTAGGGGTCGCCACAGCGGAACTCCGGTCCGCTACTGACTGGCAGTAGATTTTTTTTATGGTGCCGAGTTGCCAGCCCTATGCCCAACCTTCAGCGAGGGCACGCCCATTCACGCATGTCTTTTGGAGGCCACTCGACCATGGGGAGGACATGCAGACTCCACACAGAAGGCACTCCAGCTGTGAATCAAACAGGAGAACCTCTTGCTGTGAGGTAACAATGCTACCGCTGTACCACCGCGGCTTTCCCATAAGTAATACTTTCCTTAATCATATTACCCCATTAATGCCTTCTTAGATATAACATAGCTGACCAACAAAATTAATAAGATACTGATATATTTATTGGATTAAATTGCTCCAACTATATGTTTATTGCCAAATTACACTGTCTGATTGAAGTGAAATCTTTAGAAGATGCGTGTAAAGCAGGAATTTCAGGGAGACCATTTCATAAATGCATTGAGTTGGCAGCACTGTCGATATTCGGTCCTTTAATCTCTTAATACCCACAGCATATCAAATGTACTCATTTCCTATGGACTGCCTTACAGTCAGGCAAAGAATAGTATCTGGATAGGAAATCACCAACTAATGCCCCCTTTAGGGTTACTTTGTCTGTGAGAGGCTCAGTTAATAAGTCCTGAGCCCTCCCTCCCTCATGTATCTTGGCCTTCTTACCTTTCCTGTCTTCTTCTACAGAAGGAAGGAGATCTCCTCTCTACCACCATGCATACCACCCCTATTGTAGTTCCAGATCCAGCCTAGCTAGCCCCACCTGCAAATCATCATATAAAACTACATGCCTTCCATTTATAAGTGCACGCTATCCCTGTCATAATTCTGTGGGCACTTAGCTCTAATACCTGTGTGAGCCATGTACACTTCTACTAATTTTTGCAACAATTTGTCCATGGTGCTATAAATTCATTGTCTCATCTTTTCCACTCTCTTAACAGAGCTCAGCCACTTCCAGTTTCTAAACTGTATAATGTCTGAAAAGGAAATAATGCATTTTTGGCCAGCATTCTTGAATAAGCATGACATCCTGTTCAATCTTGCATATTATTTCCTTAACTGGAATTTTGCAGATATCATTCCCCCTAAATGGAGCAAGTCACTGCCAGACCACTGCCCATTATGCTTGCTCACTGCAGCACAGCTCCAAGCTGAGGATATATCATGCCTCCTTGCACAAAAGCGGTGCTTCCACTGATCCCGGGAACTACAGACCTATTAGCCTGACCAGCCTTACCTGCAAGGCCATGGAGTGAATCATCATGGACCTTATCAGCAAAATATAGGTAATCTCCAAACACTTGACCTTACTTAGTTTAGATTTGTCAAAGGGAGATCATGCATGTTAAACTTGGTGGACTTCTTTGAGACAGTCACCAAGGCCCTGGGTGAGGGGAAATCTGTGCATACAGCCCACCTAGCCTTAGTCAATACTTTTGACACTATCCTCCACTCAGGCATTATTGAAAAACTGACCCAGCTAGGTATCAACCCTTATATCGTTAGATGGGTCACTAACTGACTCACTGATAGAACACCTATAGTCAAAATAGGGGAATCCACCTTCAAAAGCAGACCTGTAACCAGTGGTGTTCCACAGGGATCAGCCATCAGACCTCTACTGTTTGGAATGTATTTCTCCTAAGTACAAGCAAAAACTAAAGGTCCATGGCTGTCAAAATTTGCTGATGACTGCAAACTGGTAGCAGTCATAGAATCTCCAAATGATATTAATATCCTACAAGAGGGTCTTACACAAACAAATGATTTGTGCCAAAGTCATGGCCTTAAAATCAATGCAAAAATGTGTATTATCCTCCCTTTCAGCAAGAGTGGTGTTCCTGCTAACTATCACATCAATAGCAACACCCTAAGAACCCACTCAGTGGTGAGATACGTGGGCACTCAGGTTGACAGCAACCTTACCTTTGATCACCATGTCTCCACAGGGATAAGAAGGGCATTCTATATTGCTCATCTCATAATTAAGGGCATTGCCTCCAGAAAAAAAAGAAGTTATAACCTCCCTGTACTCTTTCCTTCATCAGGCCAATAATTGAGTACAATGCCGCTTTTGGTATGTACCTTTCTACACACCTGCAGCAATTGGAGAGACCACAAAGGATCCTCACAAGGAAAATTCAAGGTCTTCAGAATATGTCCTATGTGGATCATCCGAAATCACTGTAACTTTATTCTGTTTCATACAGGCTACTCAGATGCGATCCCTGCCTAGCATATAAGGCGATCTCTGAACCTGCTTTACTGGAAATGCTGCATATACACAAGTCAAATGGTACACAGGTTACTCACTCTAAAGACCTTAACCTGGTATGTGACATTAATAGAACCTGCTGAAGGGACAGATTTGTCTCCCAGAGGTTACCACACCTTTGGAACAGACTACCACTTCATGTCAAACACAGCACCTTACTGGCTCTCTTCAAATGTAATCTGGATGATTGGATGGGTAAGTATAAATTCACCCCAGGGGTTACACCTGTATCCCTCTTGGCCAGGGGCAATAGGTGTTGATCACGGAAATAATGGTAGAACTTGGCTAGGCTTGTAAGGGTCCTAAGGCCATTAGCCTATCAACTTGCTATGATCTTATGATATTATAGGGTCAAAGGTTCATAGGTAGGTACTAGGCTATCGGCCCTAGGGCCCATACAAGCCTAGCCAGAAAATGTACCCTGGCTTTCGCCACCCAAGAAAATTATTTTCATGTGCCCCTGTCGAGCAGAGCCACAGAAGTGATCCCCGGGGTGAATTTCCCATTTCCCATCCAATCATCAAGATTTTTCTTGAAGAGTGCTAATGAGGAGCTCTGTTTGACATAGATAGGTAGTCTGTTCCAGAGTATGGGAAGTCTCTGGGACAGGAATCTATCTCTCCAGCATGTTCTGTTTATTGTGGTGACAAGGTTAAGGTCCCTAGAGCATGTAGCTTGGAGGGATTGAGATTTCTTTAAGTGGAGCATGTCCAACAGCTCTGGGTTTGACATAGCTTTGTATGTTAGGCAGAGATTGCCCCTGAGTAGGCGATATGCGGTGGAGTAAAGCTGTAGTTTTTTGAGACGGTCTGCATAGGGCATATGTTTGAGGCAAGTAATCCTCTTTGTGAGATATTTCTGTGGTCTTTCCAGTTGTTGTAGATGTCTTGTGAGGTACATACCAAAAGGGGCGTTGTACTCTATAATGGGTCTAATGAGTGATGAGTAGAGGGGAACAATGACCTCTTTTTTTCTGGATGAGAATCCTTTTGTGATGAGATGAGCCATGTAGAAGGATTTCCTGACCACTGTGGTGATGTGATTATCAAAGGAGAGACTACTGTCCACCTGTGTCCCAAGGTCTCATCACATTTTCGGCATTAAGTAGACTACCAGCTATGTGGTAGTTCATGGGTACAGAGTTTTTACCAAAGGGGATGACAATACACTTTTTGGCATTGAGCTTCAGGCCATGGCTTTGACACCAGGTATCTGTCTCATTGAGGCCCTTTTGTAGTTTGTCCACATCGTTAGGAGTTTCGATTATGGCTCCTAGTTTGCAGTCATCTGCAAACTTTGTTAGCCAAAGACCTTCTGTGTTGGCCTGCACTTCAGAGAAGTAGATACCAAACAGAAGAGGACTCAGGACTGATCCCTGTGGTACTCCACTTGTCACTGGTCTGATGTCGGATTTGGAATCCGCTACTTTCACAGTGTGGGTTCTGTTCATGAGCCAGTTGGTAACCCATCTTGTGACATAGGGATTTATACCTAGTTTAGTGAGCTTATCTATAATTCCAGAGTGGGGGATGGTGTCAAAAGCCTTGGCGAGATCTAGATAAGCTGTATGAACCATTTTACCCTGATCTATGGCTTTGTTGACCGCTTCAAAGAAGTCAATCAGGTTTAGGAGACATGATCTGCCTTTTACAAATCCAAACTTTGTAGGGTCCAGAGTCTGAAAATTACCAATGTCTTTGTCTATGAGTTCCATGATGATAAGTTCCATGGCCTTGCAGACCAGACTCGTCAGGCTAATGGGGCAGTAGTTCCCAGGGTCCGTCTTGGCTCCCCCTTTGTGGAGTGGGATAACTGTCACGGTTCGCCATTCAGTGGGTACAAAGCCTGAGGTGAGGCTATGATTGAACATGGTACTTAGGTAGGGTGCCAGTTCATTCTGTAGTTCGTGTAGAACACAGCCTGGGATATTGTCAGGTCCCATGGATGCTGTGTTCTTGGCTTTGGAGAGTGTGTTTTTTACCTGTGCAGCCATGATTATAGGAACTTTGCATTCTTCAGGTATAGAGATGGGCCCTCTAGGGGGTGAGAGGGGGGTAAAGTTAGCGCTGAACCTATCTGCTAGGATGTTGGCAATATCAGTTGATTCTGTATATTTAGTGCCATTATGCTGTAACTCAGAGCAGATCTGAGTGTTCCCATTTAGATTCTTGACATAGCTATAGAATGCTTTGTGGTTGTCTTTAGAGTCAGTGGCAATTTTGTTTTCGTAACTAGCTTTGGAGGATTTTATGAGGGATCTCAGCTTCTTACTGAGGTTGACCAGGGAGTTCCTCCAGTCAAGGGATTTTACTCTTTTTTGCAACAATTTCTTTCTTCTGTTGTAGAGTTTGTTTATGGCAGAGGTCCACCAGATTGGCTTCCTTTTTTTAGAGGATAACATCTTGGTTCTATTAGGGATAGCATGATCCATACACTCGTGTAAGTGCTTATAAAGTGCATTTGTGTAAGATTCGGCAGTCATACCTCTATTGTCCGTCTGCATGGGTGTCATGAAGTTTGCCATTTCTATCTTAAGAAGTGTGAAGTTGGCTTTTGAGAAGTTTTTTACGATGGTTTCCCTAATTGGGGCTGGGGGTGGGATGTGAATGTCTAGGCTGATTAGCTTGTGGTCGGATCTGACCAACGAGGAATTGACCTCTAGTGTGAAACACCAGTTGCCCATGTTGGTAATGACCAGGTCTAGGATATTGCTGCCCCTGGTGGGGGTGTGAATAAGTTGATCCAAGGCATTGGAATTTATGAATTCTAGAAAACATTGAGCAAAAGAGTTGGTACATGAGTAGTTTTCCCAGTTAATGGTGGGGTAGTTGAAATCGCCCATTATTAGGGTGTTGGGTTGTACCCTAATACTTTCCAGTGTATCAAGAAATGAGGAGTGTGAATCCTGGGGCATGGTGTGGGGTCTAAAGCAAGCTACAATTTGGATTGCAGTCTTGCCCAGAGTTAGTTGCACTTGGATAATCTCGGATGCATTATGCTGTGCAACTAGCCTGGAGGTGTGGATATCCTTAATGAATATGGACACGCCTCCGCCTTTAGTGCTTCTTTCTAGGTTAGGTGGCCGAAAGGTGTGGTATGAATTGAAGCCTGGTAATGCAGGGGTGCTCTCTGGAGCTTTGAACCAGGTCTCTGTCACTGCACAGATGTCAATGTTCTCCATTTTAAGGAGTGCCTCGAGTGAGTGCATTTTGAGTTTTAGACTTCTAGCATTGAGTAGGATTACCCTCAGATTTTGCTTGCTTGTAATTGTTACGGTGGTGAATTTGTCATTTGAACCTTGCCTAAAAAAGGCACTATAGGGGTTGCAAGAGTCTTAGCCAGTATCCGGAATCCTAAGGGCGACAGGTGCAGGCCATCTCTGGCAAAGCATCGTGGACTGTCAATCATGTCATCCCAGGCAGACAAATACTGGATCCCCTTAGAATTACACCAGAAGCTTAGCCAATTGTTGAAGTCAATCATTTTGTCCTTGTACTGTGATATCATTCTGGGTGATGGCAGGATGCTACTCAGGGTTAGGGTCATACCTGCCTGGCATACAAGATCGGAGAGCTCCTCCATGTCTCTTTTCATGTAGTCCAGGGAGGTACGTCTCGGGTCATTCACACCAACATGGACAATGACAGTGTCATATTTGTACTTATTGTGGAGTGACCTGAGTGCATGTGTTATGTGGCGGATCCTGGCACCTGACATGCAGCTGACAGTAACTTTTGCTTTGTTTAGTCTAGTGAGTGGAACATCAGTGTGCCTGACTATAGAGTCACCTATGACTAGAGTGTTGGGTACATTGTTATGCCTTATGGGCTGTGGTTGAGTGGCACACTGAGTTTGTGGGCTATGTGTCATTTGGGTTGTGTTGGGGGGTGGAGTTTGCTTGCATTTATGCTTTGGATGTCCCTGATGCAGGTTTTTATTGAGAGCCTCCGCGAATGTAGGTGTGTGTTTTGTGTTTCTATGTGTGTGTTTTGGTGGTGTAGGTTTTGCGGGACTATGTGATGAGTGTGGTGCGGTGCAAGTGTTTACCTTCTCCTCTTGACTGTCTAGTCCAGTCTTGGGTGAAGAGAGCTTTGCTTCCAGTTTGGCTATATAAGTGCATCTCTCACAAGTTGTAGTGTTGGGTGGTAGGAGGAGAGGGTTGTCTGTGTACATGAGGCAATTGCTGCATTGCCCCAAGATGCCCAGATTCATCAAGTAGACAGGAGAAATCACTGGGAGCTGACCCTTAGACATGCCTGGATAAGTGCTTATTTATTAAGTACTAAAAATTGCTTTCCACTAGACAAGTGAGGAAAGTTAAGTGCTGTAGTAATTTGCAGCTTATGTAGTGCTTACAATGAGTTCTGAACAAGTGCTGAGATCAAAGAAACAGATTTGAGTGCTGAAACTAGAAAACTGGCTAGTTATTAGAAAAAAACTAAGCTAGAAGGCTTCCCTCCAACACAGAAGGGCTTGGGGGCTCAGAAGCCTACAAATAGTCTATACCACTTAACAGGAAAGGCAGGAAATAAGCTTAATTTTTTTTCTGTTTCCCAGATGCTCTCTTTGTACACAGTAGGAGTGCCTGAAATCAGAATATGATCTAACTGCACTCAGTTGAGTGAGCAAATGAGATGGGCCCAGAAGGAGTATCCAAACACAAATTTACAAGAGGGATGGGCAGTTTCAAGGCCACTAAGATTAACACCAAAACAAAAACAGGGAGGGTGGGTGGGACTAACTGAAGAGCAGAGTCAAAACTTCCGGTTCAGTTAATATTCCTGCAACACAGTTAAATCAATTTAAATACTGTATTTTTTGAAAAAAGTGCAGATAAAGGTACTTAAATTCTCTTATACATCCAGTTGAATACAGCTAGTTCTTAGCCAGCCAAAGCTGAGGTTTTTAAGCAGAAAATATTTCACACTGTACCACTACTCCTTGAAAAATGGCTCTAAACAGATAGTGTGTAAGAGGGTCCCCTTCCTGGATGCAGAAGAATGGACCTCTCTGCATGCCACATTGAGTGATTTACCCAGTCAAGCCTGGTTGCCAAGTCCCATTCCAAGCTTGTAGGAATACGCACCCTCACCCACTGCCCTCTTCCCTTTAAATACATTTTGTATCTAGCTGTGAAAATCCAAACCTCCTTCCCAGACATACAAGCATGCACCAAGGCATGCATTACATACTGAACCTTCTTCTTATAGTGCAGTACAAGCTCAGGCCATCTAAAGGCACCATGAAAATCAAAAAAAAAAAAATGCCCAACAAACTTACCTTAAATATATCTGCACACTTTTGCGAAAAGTTCCCATAACTTTTGCAAAACTCCTGGCCCAAAAGGACATCTCTTATCTTGCCTCTATGGTACCACCCTGCCCCCCCCCTTAAACAAATCCCACACTTAAAAAATAATTTGTTAAGTTAGCCCAACCCATTAAGTGATAGCACCAGTTTGCTGCCAATAAGGAATTGAATGTCTTGACAAGACTAAATCTCTTATCTCTCATTACCATAATATAATCACTAATCTGACACAAAGTAACTGGCCATTCCACAGTTTCCCAGCATTGGTCTATTCTGGGCCCAGAAGGAGTATCCAAACACAAATTTACAAGAGGGACGGGCAGTTTCAAGGCCACTAAGATTAACACCAAAACAAAAACAGGGAGGGTGGGTGGGACTAACTGAAGAGCAGAGTCAAAACTTCCAGTTCAGTTAATATTCCTGCAACACAGTTAAATCAATTTAAATACTGTATTTTTTGAAAAAAAGTGCAGATAAAGGTACTTAAATTCTTTTATACATCCAGTTGAATACAGCTAGTTCTTAGCCACCCAAAGCTGAGGTTTCTAAGCAGAAAATATTTCACACTGTACCACTTAAATAGGCATGGACAGGACATCAAAGAATGTGGCTACCCCACACCTGCAATTACTAGCAAATAATAAAATTCAGCAAGCACTGACTAACTTCCAGTTCAGTTAATATTCCTGCAACACAGTTAAATCAATTTAAATACTGTATTTTTGCAAAAAAAGTGCAGAAAAAGGTACTTAAATTCTCTTATACGTCCAGTTGAATACAGCTAGTTATTAGCCCGCCAAAGCTGAGGTTTTTAAGCAGAAAATATTTCACACTGTACCACTTAAATAGGCAAGGACAGGAAATCAAAGAATGTGGCTACCCCCACACCTGCAATTACTACCAAATAATAAAATTCAGCAAGCACTGACTAACTTCCAGTTCAGTTAATATTTCTGTACACAGTTAAATCAATTAAAATACTGTATTATTTGAAAAAAGTGAAGATAAAGCTACTTAAATACTTTTATATGTCCAGTT
The DNA here is from genome assembly GCF_019279795.1 of Protopterus annectens. NCBI lineage: Eukaryota > Metazoa > Chordata > Ceratodontiformes > Protopteridae > Protopterus > Protopterus annectens. Next base: position 1,374,052,245 of record NC_056733.1, read on the forward strand.
GAATACAGCTAGTTCTTAGCCAGCCAAAGCTGAGTTTTTTAAGCAGAAAATATTTCACACTGTACCACTTAAATAGGCAAGGACAGGAAATCAAAGAATGTGGCTACCACTCACCTGCAATTACTAGCAAATAATAAAATTCAGCAAGCACTGACTAACTTCCAGTTCAGTTAATATTCCTGCAACACAGTTGAATCAATTTAAATACTGTTTTTTTTTAAAAAAAGTGCAGATAAAGGTACTTAAATTCTCTTATATGTCCAGTTGAATACAGCTAGTTCTTAGCCGGCCAAAGCTGAGGGTTTTAAGCAGAAAATATTTCACACTGTACCACTTAAATAGGCAAGGACAGGAAATCAAAGAATGTGGCTACCACCACACCTGCATTTACAAGCAAATAATAAAATTCAGCAAGCACTGACTAACTTCCAGTTCAGTTAATATTCCTGAAACACAGTTAAATCAATTTAAATACTGTATTTTTAAAAAAAAAGTGCAGAAAAAGCTACTTAAATTCTCTTATACCTCCAGTTGAATACAGCTAGTTATTATCCGGCCAAAGCTGAGGTTTGTGATAATAAATAGCATTATACTCTACAAAGACTCTTTCTTTGCCCTTATAGTGCTCTTCTTTTCTTAACCTGGAGGAAACAATAAGGCTTTTGATAAATGAATGTCCCACCACCCAGATATACCTCTGTTCTTTAACTGAAAGACAAAAACAAGTGCTAGACTCTTCCACATCTAATGTACCCTTAAAATGCACTGTATGTACACCTGATGTCTTCATGGGCTACTCTCACTCTGTGTGCATATAATGCTACCCCTATCTGAAATTAATGAGAGGTATATATGCCTAAATCCAATCTACTCTGTTTCACTACTCCTTGAAAAATGGCTCTAAACAGATAGTGTGTAAGAGGGTCCCCTTCCTGGATACAGAAGAATGGACCTCTCTGCATGCCACATTGAGTGATTTACCCAGTCAAGCCTGGCTGCCAAGTCCCATTCCAAGCTTGTAGGAATACGCACCCTCTCCCACTGCCCTCTTCCCTTTAAATACATTTTGTATCTAGCTGTGAAAATCCAAACCTCCTTCCCAGACATACAAGCATGCACTAAGGCATGCATTACATACTGAACCTTCTTCTTATAGTGCAGTACAAGCTCAGGACATCTAAAGGCACCATGAAAATCAAAAAAAAAAAAATGCCCAACAAACTTACATTAAATGTATCTGCACACTTTTGGGAAAAGTTCCCATAACTTTTACAAAACTCCTGGCCCAAAAGGACATCTCTTATCTTGCCTCTATGATACCACCCTGCCCCCCCCCTTAAACAAATCCCACACTTAAAAAATAATTTGTTAAGTTAGCCCAACCCATTAAGTGATAGCACCAGTTTGCTGCCAATAAGGAATTGAATGTCTTGACAAGACTAAATCTCTTATCTCTCATTACCATAATATAATCACTAATCTGACACAAAGTAACTGGCCATTCCACAGCCTCATAGCACTGGTCTATTCTGGTTTGAAGAAATTGCTTTTTTCCCTTGTTAAACATTACCCTTGTTCTCTCACTAAGGGGAATTTCTGATTAGCTGCCATTGTCTTCTGAACCTAAGGCCTGCGAATGACCTGGTAATCAAATGGGTATTGATTTTGTGTTCACGGCCAACTCTAAATGAGAACGTGAGTCTGCAAGTGAGTTATCTATTCTTGTCACATTCAACATTAGGAATCTAAAGGTAAAATGCCACATCCACTTTCTCAGTAGCCCTTTCTTTACATCCTAGCTGACTGACTACTGTATAAACCGCACTACCATTTTCAGAATGAAGCCTTACCTTGGAATTCCTCTTTTGTTACCCCTAAATCTAAAACTACTACCAGCAGGAAAAATGCCATTTCTGCACTAGACCACTGTTCCCTAACTTCACCTATATGAGGCCCGCCACTGCTAAACCACTGTCTATCAAAGAATTCCCCAAAACCAATGTCACCAGCAGCATCTGTAAATATTTCCTGGAGGGTCTGCTTAACCTGACATAAAACCCTCTTCTAATGCCACCTCCACCTCCCTGTCAGGGTAGTCCCTCAGCAGCTCATTTAAATAAAATTACCTTCTTATTGGTAATGGGACTGAACATCCCACTCCCCTGAAATGCTTGGATTGTTGAGAGCCCTTGCCTTCTGGTCCTGTCAGCCAAAAAACACACCTTTGCTGGATGATTCAGCTTCCTGAATGCCATGCATTTGGTAATGTAATGTGAAAAGAAAGAGATTCCAACAATGGCCAAAACTGTAGTGAAAAAAAAAAACTACCAGTCCCCTACACTTTTAAAGGGCTGGTTCATCAAGTCCCCAATAGCCCTGACTCCCCAGTTCCCCTGCAATGCACCCCTTCACATAACTGGAGCAACACAATTCATCCTTAATGAACCTCCACTTGTCTCCAACCATCATAACAAATCCAAGTCTATCCAGGACCAGAGACTTTCTGGTTAGCTTTGCCTCATTCTCCTAGAACTCTCATAGTAACTTAACTATTTCTGACTGCTTTGTGAAAAGTACAAAATGGTCACCCTATTGAAATATGTGCATATGCCTTTCGCCTTAGGATTTCTGCATACATCAAATAGCCAATAACCCAATTTTCCCATGTTCATCTTTTTATCACCTTCCTCCTATTTTCTATCATATACCCAGAATCCTTAACCTTCTCCATACTTTCTCTTTGTCCTCCTGCTCCTTCCTATTCATCAGGGAAAACACATCCATGTATTCTCCTTTAGCAATTTGCTGCTTCACTCTCTCATTTAAATGAAAGCATAACGGTTGGACTGATGTCACTACACTATAAAATTACTGTTCATGTTCCCCCTCCTCCAACATCCCAGCCCCCATAACTGTTCCCCTCTGCCACTGCCGTTAACCCTAATCCTACACCTTACCTTAAGGAAAACAATTGTCTTTCGAAGTTCTGCAAGGGATAAACTTGGCCTGCATTTAAATTAAAACATAATAAACTAAAAGCACATTTAAAGTCTTTTTTTCTTTGAATTGCTGTCTATTTTCTAAAGTGTCAGGACTCAGAGAATTGAGCCTTGCAGTCTGACACATTTATTTGCATGTGTTTGTTTGTTTGTTTGTTTTGTTGTTTACATTTGCACATTTATTAAACAAAAAGGTTAACATAACTACTAACCAGTTCAGACCATGACCCTGGCACAAGGCATTGACCACTATGACAAAAACAGTATCACTGTAGTAACAATGCACATAATAGGAGCCACGAGCATCCATGATAAGGCAGTACTACATACATACGTACATCAGAAAAGTCTGTCATGCTCTGAAGGTGTACCAAACCACTTGCTATGAACATAAGAAGCAATATGCTGTGTTTATGATACTACACATGAAAAGTTTGACACACACCACTTGTGCTGTCTGTGCCCATTAACATCTTATACACAGTGTAGCTTCCCCCTTTGTCCCACACTAGCTGCACATCTGGTCACATGATAAAAGTATTTACATTAAACACTGTATATAATCAAAGTCTGACAGTATTCAGTTATGTTCTTTAATCACACATGTTCAGGATTATTGCATCTTGATAGAACATATTTGGAAAAGTGAAAGTCACTTAGCCTGATAGTGGTTGTCATGGGATCTAGGTCGAGAGGAATCCAGGTAGTTTTATATTAAAATTTAGGTTAAAGGTGCAATTTGGAAAGTGTACTCTGCATGAGGTAATTCTATGTTTATATCTGAAAAGGCTGCTATAACTGCACTCTAAACCGTGACTGCACAACCAAATAATGGGATAGTCTTGTGAGAAATAGTAATTATAATTTATAAGACTTCTAGAGAATGGATCCTCCCCAAGGATCCTCTGAATCTGGCAGTATTAAGTATCTAATCAATATTGTGCAGCAAAGTCTGAATAATCAGAGCAGCAACAGAGAAGTGGCAAATCTTTTATGACAAAAATGCTAACAAAATGCAGTTTATCAAAAATAAAGTATTTTACTCTATCCTTGCTGCAAGTCATCTCATACAGGCTGCTTCAGGAAAGGCATTATGAATTTTGCCAAAAGATTTAGCTTTGTTCTACATTTGCTATTTTTTTTTTATTTCCCTCATAATGTTAATCAAAAGAGTATATACTTAGATGACTGAACTAAGCATAGAAAAATATCTCAGAACACTATATGAGTTCTAGTGCTTCCTCTTTGGGTCTTTGTACATTAAGCGGTTTACCATTGGACTCATCTAATTACAATCCTTGAAAAAAAAATCACAGACAAACAGTTTCACTATTTTTGTATGTAGGAAGCCCCCCCCCCCCACATACAGCTGTTTATGTGGGGTAAGCTCTAATACCTCATGAACTTATATTTACAAACTCCATGGCTGCAATAACATGAAAAATGGACAAACCACCGCAAAATGTGTATCACTGACAATGAACTCATAGAAATCTAGACAACAATGATTTCCTATGGCAGCAATGCAACCCTCGAAGTCTTCAGCCTTAGGCTATTGACAGTCAAGAAATCAAACTTCATCCACCATTAGGATAACTGGATTAATTTACAGCAACTGAAGACATTCTGTTTTTTAAAATGATAAAGTTTTTCTCTTTTTGGTCACCTCGCAGTTTTTTTTAAAACATTGGTTTAATAACTTTTAATCCTCAGGGGTACAGTATATGTCAGTAACTAGTATTTTCACAAAAGATCCCTTGTCATCAAAGAAACAGATACCATAGCATTATTATTACACATTTTCATCAACATTTGGACTATACCATGCTTTTGCTTCATGTAATATAATGGATCTTTTATCCACTGTGGCTTTATATTATAAAAATATGCAACACATATTTGTTTTTCTTATAATACGTTCATATAGAATTAAACATACCATAGCCCTTAAAACTGCATACAAGGAAGACAGTTCATGCATTTCCAGAAAATGTATAAGGTTGCTCAAAAGGAAGAGTACATAAATACTAAAAATAATGTGATTTGTTAATGATTGTGTCGTAACTTCATAAGTGGACTGTTACCTACTTTGAGTATGGAAAGTGTATTATCCGCAAAGGCAAGTGTTAAAAGTAAACTCTTTTAAAGTGCATTAAGTATTATATGGGCATTACAGAATGTTTAAAGCAATATAAGGATAAGTAAAAGGAACACAGTATACTTTACTAACATATTTTACAAACTGTACAAAGCAAATAACATTAGACAAACAAAGAGGGTTGACACTGCTACAAATAACGAGCAATTTAAATTGTCCTTGGTTACTCATAGTCCCCTTATACAGAACTTACAGTTAGCCTTTGTTCACTGGAAATTATCCTTACCTGAGATGCCTCCTGCCAGCCACACAGATAAAGCACTTGGTGTACTGTGATCTTCTGGAGTAAACCAATAGCACAGCAGGGAATATGGGATAAAGTACAGGCAATATCCAGGTACATCCCTGAAAATCATTGCTCCAGCTCCACGATACATTCCACAAATGCCTTCCTTCCTCAGGACACTACGGATACAGTCAATTGGACCTCTGTATACAGTTTGACTGGACAAAATATTTTTATGACTGGCTCCACCACTGGCCAGGTTGACATTAGCTGCAGAACACAGAAACAGAGCTCAAATGCTCGTTATTTTTACCAAATTATCTTTTAAGTTTGGAATAAATGGTATACATCATTAGTTCAACAGAAATCAAATAAAAATCTGCAACAATAAAACTCAAGATTGCTTGCAGTTTGTAATAACACTCAAACCCTGCATAACATCAATTGAAATTTAGCTTAACTACAACAAATGTATATGGTCTCTACAAAATACACCAGATGACAAAGTCAAATGAACAAGCTACTTAGGGTAATGGTTGTCTTTTAGATGGTCACTTTGCAACTGCTTGCAGGCTAACTGATAGTAGTCAATCATTCTTTTGTGAGTTCTAGTTCAAGTGAAACAGCTTTCATTCAGGAATCTCAATCTGCATCTTATTCATCTCCAAACCACTAGCATCCCAAAATCGTAGCTTCACCATTTTTTCATCCAGTCTTACCAATATAGAACTAGTGAACCACACCAGACTATTAGGCATCATCATTGACCAAAGTCTAAAATTTGACCACCACATACAAAAGTCAATAAAGGAAACCCACCAAAAACTAGGCTCCCTCTGCAGGGCAAAAGACATATCTAACAGTCAAAACCAGGGCAACCACCTAACTACTCTACACTCTCCGCTATGTAGCCCCTATACTCATTAACCCCCCTCCCCTTATCTCTCCCCACTCCCCTTGTCTCTAGGGGGCAAGTCAACACTGCCCTCTCAAAGGCAAAAAATACAGCCCCCGTGGGACCCGATAAAATCCCATGCTGCATCCTACATGAACTCAGGCAGGAACTTGAATCACCACTAGGCACCCTATTCAACCAAAGCCTGAGTGCTGGCTTCATCCCAGCCGAGTGGAGGACAGCTACTACCATCCCTTTGCACAAAGGTGCAGTATCCACCAATCCAGGAAATTATAGACCCATCAGCCTAATTAGCCTAATCTGCAAGGCCATGGAGTGGATTATCACGGTCCTCATTAACAAGGACATTGGCAACCTCCAGATGCTTGAACCCACACAGTTTGGTTTTGTCAAGGGGAAGTCATGCCTGTTAAATTATGTTGACTTCTTTGAGACAGTCACCAAGGCCATAGATGAGGGGAAGACAGTGCACACTGCCTTCCTTGACCTGGCAAAGGCCTTTGAAACTATTCCCCACTCAGGTATAATAGATAAACTCTCTTAACTAGGCATCAATCCATATGTTACCAGATGGGTAGCAAACTGGCTCACTGATAGAACCCACCTAGTCAAAACAATGGAAGCCAACTCAAGTAAAAAACCCATAACAAGCGGTGTACCCCAGGGATTGGTCCTGGGGCCCCTGCTGTTTGCAATATACTTCTCAGAGGTGCAGGCCAAATCTGGTGGGCTATGGCTGACTAAGTTTGCAGATGACTACAAGCTGAGTGCTGTGTGGACATCCTCCAAGAGGGTCTCACCCAAACAAATGACTGGTGCCAGAAACATGGCCTCAAACTGAATGCCAAAAAATGCATCATCATCCCTTTTGGGGAGAATAATGCCCCCACAAATTATCACATTGCTAATAAGGCACTAAGCACGCAATCAGTTGTGAGGGACTTGGACACCCAGGTTGACAGCAAACTGACTTTTGACCACCATATTGCCTCAGTTGTATGAAAGCTTTCTACCTGGCCCACCTCATTAGCAAAGGTATCTCATCCTGGCACAAGATGGTCATAACATCCCTGTATTCTTCCCTTATAAGACCCATTATTGAGTACAATGTCCCTTTTGGCATGTGCCTCACAAAGCACATGCAGCAGCTGGAGAGACCACAGAGGTTCCTCACCCGGAGAATCCATGGCCTCAAATATCTAACCTACATAGATAGGCTAAAAGCTCTGTCCCTCTACTCAGCCTCATACAGACTTTTCAGAGGTGAACTCTGTCTGCCATACAAAGCAATCTCAGACCCCACTTTGATGGGACTGATGCATATCTGCAAGTCAAGCTCCACTCAAGTAACATGCACACGTGACCTCAACCTGGTCTGTGACATCAATAGGACTTGTTAGCAGGACAGATTTGTGTCCCAGAGACTCCCCCTTTTGTGGAATAGACTCCCTCTCAAGGTAAAGCGGAGTACCATATTATAGCTTTTTAAGCGCAACCGGAATAACTGGATGGGGAACAGAAAATACACCCCTGGGATTCCACCTGTGTCCCTGCTTGACAGCGGCATAGGCTGCTGACTTGTTAGAACATGGGCTCAATTCTTGGCTAGGCTTGTAAGGGCCCCAGGGCCAATAGCCTAGTAACCTTCTATGATCCTATGCAATTTACCTCAGTCTCCTCAGTTGAGTGATGCTATAACAAAGTAGCCAAATTTGCAGAGAGTCACAAGTACAGGACCCACAATGCTTTCCACTGAAACAGCCTCAATGGTTAGAACTGAGGCATACCTTAATAGAATCACATCTGGTTACTTTTCACATTCTTATATATTGATCTGAGAAATTACTACATCTAAATAACATCCTACACCTAGGCAAACCCACTAAATCACTTTGATCCTCAGACAAACCACAACTAGCAATAACCAAGTCAAAAAATTCTGCAGGAGATTCACTGTACACCTCAGATCTTTCAAAAGTCGGGGGCGTGGCCAAGGATGAACACAGGATAGCAGCAGATTTCTTCAGCTCCACCAATTCCATTACATTGACAGGAATTAATTACTTAAAAAATTAATTTTTGAAGTAATTTTCTTTCTAAATATGTTTGTTTTATATAGTTCTTGAACTATATCTAAAAAAGAAAGGAAATCTTAATAATATTCCTGTCAGAAATTACTTTGGAAATTTTCCTGTCAGTTTATCAGTCTGAAATGAGTTCCAGTAAGACAAATTCTCAAGACTCCAGCATCAAGAAAGAACTTCAGTCTCTGATAATTATAGTCCAGCAACTTACTGCTAAGATGGATAAAATGGATACTAAAATAGACACTTTCATAGAAAAAACTACAAAACAAATAGACTTGTTACATATGGACCTGCAACAACAAGATCCAGATGACAGGCATAGAAGAAGCTGTGAATGACATGGGAAATAGAATACAAGAAGAGGAAATCAACATTGAGTTTCTGCTGAAACAAAATACACATTTACAAACAAAGCTGGATGACCTGGAAAATAGATCTAGGCGCAATAACATTAGGATTTTTGGACTGCCAGAAAATATTGAAGGTAACAATATTACTTCTTTTTTAACAACATGGCTCCCTAAAACTTTAGATATACCAGAAGCATTCTCTTTTGGTATCGAAAGAGCACATAGATCTATAGCTAATACTAACTCTAACAAAAACTATCCTAGATCAGTTATAGTTAGATTTCTATCATCTTTTGATAAAGAGATGGTTCTTAAATCTGCTTGGGCTAAAGCTCCTGTTAAGATTAATGAAACAACTGTGCGTTTTGACAATGACTATTCTTCCATGGTATTAGCTAAAAGAAAAGTTTTTCTGCCACTAATAAGGGAGCTTAAAAAAGCACAGTTTAAAACACACCTTCTGTTTCCTGCCAAGCTTAAAATCTTCCTTCCTGATGGTCCTAAAATTTTTGATGACTTAGACTCTGCTTTACTGTTTATCAAAAAAAATAAGATTTTGGAAAAAATAGAAGAAATGGAATGGGCTAGTCCTTCGTTAAAGAGACTGGCAACTGAAACTTCGTGGAAGACTTCAGAGAAGAAGAAGAGACTAAAAAACAAATGATTTGTACTATGTTTTTTTTTCTCTCTCATCATTTTATTTTATTATTAATCTTTTTAAATATAGTTCCTGCATTTCCAAGAAGCAACAAATATTTTGAAAAAGATTTAATCAAAGTTATTCTCTGTGTGCAAAGAAATGTTTTGTTTCATAACTAGTCAAAATATCTGGAGATTTAATGACAAACTGTGATTTAACTTGTTTCTCTTTCTGAAGAGGAAAAATAAGGTCAGTAATTTGATACATTTTTTTTCCTTTAAAAGTTTATATGTTCTTCAAATGCTATTCCTAATTATACTTTCTTGATTACATACATTTCATTACATTACATTACATTTCACTTACATAGAGTCTGTAATAACCTGTAGAATGCATTGTGAAGGTTTTGTCATGTTTAGATGCATTTACACTGCTAAATGAATGTTTGTCACTA
>NC_056733.1:1374067074-1374107074 GCF_019279795.1 Protopterus annectens
AACACATAAAAATATGATTGTAAATAACTCCATGTTATGGTTACTAAAGGAATTTTGTACTTCACCTATTACACCTAAACATATGGTTTGTTACCCATTAAATATTATTATTAGTTATTGTAACTTTATATTCATGCACCCTAAGTATAGGGAATGGAATTTTATTGTATTTCCTATAATGTATACTCAGGGTATGCTTTTGTCATATACTTCTGAAGGAACTCATTTAGCTATAGATAATGATCTAAAGTACTGGTATCAGTTGATATCTGATAATAAAGTTAAAAATCTAGATTTCTTAAAACAAGAATTTGATCTAAGAGAAACTTGCTGGTTAGAGGTTCAGACCTTTAGACAACATCTCATTAATAAAATAGATTTAATGTCTATAACTGTTAAAGAATCTATTCCAACACTGATTGATTACTTGATATTAAATTTACAACATAAAGTTTCTGATAAAGGTAAACTTTCATACATACATAAAGTTATCAGACAAGAAACTTTTTACAGTGTAGATTCATACTGGAATTATTTCACTTCTATTAATGGGGACCCACCAAATCAACAAGATAAACAATATATATTGGAATCTGCTTATAGAACTACGTCTTCCATTGTCTGGAGACTTTATACATGGAATTTTTACATAGATCTTTTATACACCTTTGATGATGAATAAAATAAATAATAAAGATAATCTATGTAAGAGATGTAATGTAGAAATTAATGCTGACTGGGCTCATATGTTTTATGACTGTATAAAATTGAAAGAATACTGGAAGTCAATTAATGAATTTTTCAGGCTCTTTTTACAGATAATTTCATTATTTCTAAATCTCTTATATTATTCAACACACCTGTACCTCAAAGTGTTAAAAAGGTTAAGCTTCCCTTGTTATGGTCTATTCTAGCAGTGGCTAGGAAAATAATAACTAGAAATTGGATTTCAGATACACCTCCTTCGTTCAATGAATTTAAAAATGTTATGAATATAGTGTGTCATATGGAAATAAACACAATTAGGACTAGAACAAACAGAAAAACATCTTATTTTATTGTATGGGATAATTTACAAAATTTGTTAAAAAAATTTTAATTTCAATAGCATGATATTTTAGTTTAATTAATTGATCTGATTGTAGTGGATGTCTTTGTAAATACTTTAGTTGTTTTGTTGAATATTATAATAATACCTATTTTTAATTACTTGTATAAAATTGTTATGATATTTCTCTTATATGTTAAAACAATAAACCTGTTTTGAAAAAAAAGATCTTTCAAAAGTCTGTAACTCCATCCCCTCCAGCTATCAGACAAACTAAAAATGCAAATTCCTTTAACTGTCTTCTAAAACAGCATCTCTCTGATACATGGCTGTACTCATACTTTACCCCCACATAGAGAGCTATCCCTTCATCAAAAATTTAACTAAAATGAACCTCAAATCAAGAATACTTCTACTATCTGATTATAATTCTGTTTACTTAATTCATTATTCATAGCCTATTTCTCTCTCCACACATCTGCTTTCAATCTACTATCCCTGCCTTTTTTCTCATCATGCTGTCCTGTTCTCCTGCCTAATAATATGCCCCATCTTTCTTTCTTCACCACTTAACTTACATATCTTCTCTTCTCTACTCCTCTGTTGACTGTGATCTGTTTTCCTTTATAAATTTTAGCAAGTTTTTTTTTCACCATTAGGAATGCTCAGTCATGCAAAATACAAATATGATTCTCTTTCTTTGATTTAACCATGAATACTGTTATGTTACTAACAGATGTGATTGATCTTACAATTTTTGATATGCTACACTGGTCTGTTAATTTTATAATGTCTTGTGTCTTTAGCCTATGTTATACTGATTGTTAACTTGTCAATATGTTTGTCCATATTTTTGGAGCTTTTCTACTTGGGCCTTTGTTGAAATAGGGCACTTTGTATGCCCAGTTACACTATTCTGGTAACAAATGCAATAAAAAAAAACAAGTAAACTTGGATACACATTCCTGTTTCTTTATATACTTGTTCCAAACTTGTGTGATCTCAGAGTTAGATTACACAGAAATGGGGGGGTCAGAGCTCCCCTTTTGTAGTGTGGGTTGCCACGAAACACTTGAGTGAGTAAATTTGCAAGGTTCCAGACCCAAAACTTTAAAATGTATGTACCAGTATGAACTGACACCATATAAACATATTGACCTGCATTCACACAGTCTGACCACTTTGGCCTCTGCCTTGGTTTATTCAATATAGTAATACCAATGGCTGGGTATGGTTATGGGTTTGGCCCATGTGACCAAACAAAGCCAACTGTGGGTAAATCCAGCATTACCCACACCCAGCCATGGGTTACTGGTATTATACAATTGTGTTAATTTTGTTTTGTGTTCTGTTTTTCTTGTTGTTATTCAAATTTCTATGTGTTTTACTTTGAATTCTTCCACTTTGTCTAGGAGAAAATAGTTCCAGCCTTTCAGTTCAAGTTTAGTATTTATTTTATTTTTCTGTCTTTTATTTTAATACAAGTTAGTATTCATTTTGCAAGAGATGTAAAAAGAGAATGACATAAGTAAAATAAAAGCTATACTACAGTTCTTAAAAGTTTTGCTATGTTTTGCTGTTGTATTTTCTTTTAAATTTTTATAGTGCTTCTAAAGTGTTTGCTGTCTGCCTTCAGAGGTTGGCTCGAGTTCTTAGAGTGCTACTTGTAATGAGATTTTGTAATTACATTTAGTTATGTATACATTTTATTTGTTCATGTTTTAAGTTATATATAAGCATAACTTTACTTACTAGTTTTCCTGGGTTTGCATGTTGTAGATGTTTAGTGTTCCATAATGTATTACTTTTTTCTGTGCTTGGTTGTATTTCTGATGTATTTTCAAAATATGATGCTTCTATCTTATGGAGTTTCATTTTTTCCTTGGTTTATTGCTTGTTTTATTATTTGTATTTTCTTCATTTATTGGATTTTGGGATGTTTGTTGATGTGTTCCTGAAATTATTCTTCCCATGTTTTGAAATCATTCAATGATGACTGGTAATAGGAGTGTAGTGATGTTTCACTTTTATGACCTGTAATGTTCATTATTTGTTGTGTTTCCATTCCTGTTTGTGAAAGTAAGGCTACTGCTTTTGCTTATAAGGAGTGGTTTGTATATCTTTTTGATAGATTTGCTGGTTTGGAAATTTCTGGTAGCAGTTTTGAAAGGTAGTCGGTTCCCATTGGTTGTGTTGTATACCAGGTGTTCATTTTGTCTGGTATATGTTATTATGGCTGTCTCTTTGGGCAGGGAAACAGTGATATTGTATTATGAGCATTTTTGCAGGCATTTTTGAATATTTTTATAGAACATAATGGGTCTGTGGGATTTTCAAACATGAATCCTCTAAGGAATTGATTTGTGAGGTCAAAATGCTCTGTATGGTTTTTGGTATGTTTGTTAAATTTTTATTGTATTCTGTGTCATCTTCATTTTTTTTTTTTTGTTATTGTGAAACGGTCTTGTGTGAGGTATCTCACTCCTTCATTTCTACATCTTGTTAAGTGTAGTTGGATAGCAAATGACACTTTTCTGACAAGTCCATCTGCTGTGTTTGGGGAAAGTACATGGCTGTTTTTCAGTTGTGTTATTTCTTCTTTTGTTAGTGGGTTGTGGTGTTCTGTTGTATATTTTCCATTTCATCTATATTTTAATTACTAACTTAAATACATTATTAGCATTTGTTAGACAAGTGTTGGTAATTATGTTAATTTTTTCAGTTTAATGGGTTATTTATATATCTGCTGAATCCTGCACATATGGCTACAAATGTGCTTAAAACATATTATTTTCCACTTGTATTTTGTACTGTAGAGTAGACTTCTCTTAATATTGAGTTTAAGTTCTCTGGTATAATAGTATGGAAGTCTATACTGTAGTTTTTTGTTTTTGCCAGTGTTGAAATATGTTTATAGCCGACCTTGTTTGTTTTCTTCCTTTTCTAATGCTAGTATTTGCATTTCTTCAGGTGTTATTTCTGCATGCCTTTTGTGAGTTTCTTGTTTTCTATTAGTATGAAATTTTCTTCTGGTTTGTGAAGTGTGTGGGTAGTCATATTGTTCTTGTTTCTGTGGGAATTGTTATGCTGTTGTACTTCCTGTTCTTGGTGTTGGAAGAGGATTTATGTTGTCAAACATTTCTTGTAGTTCATTGTCACTTATTAGATGGAAGTTTAATTCCATGCCTTGCTCCTTTTTTTTTCCATCTTTAGTATGTGTATTAAGAGTCCGTATCGAGACAGCAAGTGCACAGTTCTGGTGAATAATGAGTACAGTGACTGGTTTGTGGTGGTCACTAGTGTACAATAGGGATATATACTGTCTCCCGTATTGTTTGCCATACTTAGTGATTGGGTCATGTGGAAAGCAATACATGGAAACTCAGTGGGACTGGAACAGGTCGGTGACAACAAGTTATGTGACTTGGATTTTTCTAACGGCACAGCTCTTATTGATACAGTATGAAGTGGAATGCAGACAATGACCACATTATGGAGAAACAGGGTTGGAAAGTAGGTCTTAATATAAAGCCTGACAAATGCAAAGTGTTGGTCAGCAAAGCATGGCATGACAACAATGACATAATGGCTGCAGGATCAATATTAGATACAACAGAGAATTTCTGCTACCTGGGCAGTTTCATCTGTCATACAGGTAACTATGAGAAGGAAGTTATGGTTAGACTTGGAAAAGCAAGGGTTGCATTCTCAATAGACTATCCAAAATCTGGAGATCAAAAAACATTGCACTGTCCACAAAGGTGAAGCTATACCAAGCACTGGTGCCCTCTATAATCTTATATGGAGCTGAGCTATGGTCAAAAACAGCATCAGAGAGAACATGGCATGTACACACATTAGTAAGCACTTGGAACTATGGACTTGAATATGCCAACTGTCTCTGTAGCCAGCTTGGTTGAAATAGGCATCCCAGGACAATGTAGCAATTGTCTCATGTTTACTGATAATCACCTACTACTTAAACAAACTCACACAGTGTGCAAGATATGCAATTACCTAATGCTTTTGGAGGCAAAACTCTCAGATGAAGACACTACAAATAACATGCAAGTTGTCAGTAACACCACACTTAACCTATCACACACAGATCAGACCAATCATACAGGCCTACATATGCTGAGTCTCTTCAGAGTTGCCTAACTAAATGAGAAAATCCTTCTGTATGTAACCTAAGAAACAAATAACATCAGCATCACAATACAACATATAGATAATATAAAGGTATTGCTGCTTATCTCTAGAAGCCTTAACAAAAAAAATCACTCTGTGCAAGTATGTTTCACCCTGGAAAACACTGATATATGCGTCATTAAGCAGACTTGGTTCAAGGCCATTGAGGGTACCCATCAGTGCAAAGTTTTATTGCCTACAAGACGTAAAGGCCCATTGCACTAAATGAAGGCATTAAAGAAATTGTTTCCAGATTTGTATGAAAAAACAAATTTTATCTCCATACTAGTTAGAAAAGATACAATCAGGAATTCCTCCATGTCCAACTTGACAAGATTCTTTATCACCTCATGGCTATGTATAAGATCTCCTCTATGTCCCCCCTCAGCCTATAAGTCTTTCCACACTAATATGGAGTTTATATGGATTACGATACACATCATTCCTTGGAATATGTGTATATCCTCTGGCAAACATGTCCAAGATTTCCGAACTTTATCAATACAAACTCTCTTGACCAGTTAGTCTGCACCCCAACTAAGGGTGATAAAATCCTGGACTTGACCCTCACCAATATGGGATAACTCTGCTCCCTACTAATTGTAACTCCCTCCCTGGTCAAATCTGCCCACAGATCAGTCACCTTGACCTTTAAACTGAAGCCAGAGGCATCCTACAATATCTTGGTATTCAGAGATTATTCCAAAGCTAATTTACTGAAACTGAGTGATGACCTGGCTAAATTCAACATCTCTTTCCATCTCTATGACCCCACTGCTTATGCAGAATCTACTGCCAAACTCTATCAAAATGTGAATAGCGACATGGATGCATCTGTCCTTTCTGAAGAAAATACAATGCCAAATTCAGTGGTGGGACCCAAATATAAACAGGTCTATATTACAAGAAAAACAAACCTCATTGCTCGTAAAAATCCATGTAACTTTCAAGATAAAAAAGCTCTTGTTAAATTTAACAAGTGACACAGAATCCAGATCAAATCAACCAAAGCCAGATATGAGGTAAAAACTACCATCTAGGCAAATAATAAAAGCGTTCTTTAATTATGTTAGAAACCTTAAAAACAATGCTGATAATACATGATATCCCATACATGGAATGAGAGGCTGTAAGCAATCTACAATTAGATAAATGTAGCTCTGACTTCACCACCTCCCCTTCTACAGAGCTGAATCTCATACCCACAGCCACACCCCACCTTCAAATCTGTCATGAGCAGCTCCATAAGGCACAATCCAAGGCCAAAAGCACTGCTTCTATGGGGCTAGATAACGTACTAGGCTGCTTACTGACCAGTCTGAAACATGATCTGTCAGACCATCTATAGAGGTTATTCATTGTCAGCCCTCAAACAGGCTTTGTGCTGGACAAATGAAGGATACCAGCTGACTTCCCCTTGCACAAAGGTGGGGTGACACTGAACCCTAGAAATTACAGACTCATAAGTTTGACCAGCCTCATCTATAAGGGTATTGAGAGGATTATTATGGAATTAATAAATAAGGATATAGAAAACCTACATACTCCCACTTACCTTTTTAAAAAGAAAACTGTTTGCTTTTACTAATCAATGTATATAACTGTCAGCACTGCTCTTTGGGTGCCCTGTTGCAATTTTCCATATTGTGATGAGGCACACAGCAGGCACTGTGTAAGTTCAACATTTGTAACAGCGTCCTTATGTGAATGAGCCTCATTTCATTGATACATTCGTCTCATCACACAGCTAACCAACAATGTTAATAGGTTTGCTCACCTGCATAAACTCACTCAGGAATCTACAAAATACATTGAGCATACATTGGTGGTCAGTGACTATTGTAGGTCTATGGGGGAATGTATTGCATCTGTATAGCCAGTACAGAAACTAAAGTACAAAAATGTTAACAGATGTTCATAGATTAGGACTAGCCTAACTACCCTTGTGGACCATTTTAAGCCTAGCCAATTATCCCATGTGAGAATCAACCCTGCACCTTGTTTCTGTAAGGCAAATATCATAACAATTGTGCTAACATGCCTCTGATGCAGTAATTGTGAAGCTTGTACGTTCTTCTCATTTCATTGCTGACATTGTAACATCATTAAGACATTCCATGCATTTTCACATTATGAAATGATGGCACAAAGCCTAAACACATATCAATGCCATCAATGTACATGACCATGACAGAACTATGTTAAATCTGGATTGTGTCTTGCTGAAAGTCCATAGCTTCCAAGGGCACTTATTGTGACCTTGTTCCCAGGTTGCACTTTAGATACAGTAAATTATTTCTTTTCCTGCTTAATGGGGACCACAGGGAGTGGATCTTTGAGGACCTTTATGGGGGTCACCAGTATAAAATGGAAGTCTCTTTATGGGGGTCACCAGTATAAAGTGTATGTCTGGCACATTCATACCAGGACCTTATCTTTTGATGCCACTAAAATATTTCACTCTGGTAAGCAGTGCCATCACCACTTCAGAATCCCAAGTAGGTGCCATCCTGACCTTCTATGTTAATGGGAGTAAGAAGTCAAAGCAAAGGCCCCTGAGATATAATGTAAGTATGCAGTGCTTATCCATGGCCTTTTATTTCTCTCATAGCTATTTACGATCTTAGTGGATTTATGATAGATAACTGCTTTATTTATTTTTGTTGCTTTGAAGTTGAGGCAGAAATTATGGAGACCTTAGTTGTTGTATCTTGTAACTTTGAAACCTGGGTCTCACAGATACCATTTGCTAACTGGGTAGAAAAGTGCATCATCTCAGTCTCATTATCATTTCTTTACCCGTACAACAAACTCTGGAAAGAGTGTAAAGGCGTTCATGTGTTTGTTTTTTGCTTCACTGATACAGAGTATTTTTTTATGTGAAAATCTACAATTTGTGAATAAATCTACTTTGAATATTATCCTCGTTTGTCTCTTCAAGCAGTTTTGGCACTTACTACAATTGAAACTCTGGAAAGATATTACTTTACACAGCCATGAGCTGAATGCATATGTTCAGACCACACACACACACACACACACACACACACACACACACACACACACACACACACACACACACACACACACACACACACACACAGACACATAGTACTTATTTGTAGTGGCACAACCAGCTCTGTCTTTCTAAAGTGCATGTTTCACACAGGCTGAAAAGCAGAGTGATCTTTATATTCATGAGCTGTGCAGTGTCCATCTCAGGGTATACATGGATGGTCTGGGAGACATAGGAGGCCTGGAGGGATTTGGTAGTAGTCTTGTGGGAGGTAGCATGTGTACATACTTTTGTGGGTGTTGTTGGGAGTGACATGCAGGGGGACTGTTTGGAGTTTCAGGCTTGTACTTATGGCTATTTTAGATGGTGGGGTAGGCCCCTTGGTGACATATTGCCCATGCTTCCTTCCAACATATATTTCTGTTGTTCATACTTTAACCCCCCTTATACAGCCCCCATCCCACTTCCACTCTCACCTCTCCTATGTCCTTATGTCTGTTTTGCTGCTTGTTCAACCCCTAATTTTCCTCCTGTAACATCCATTTCCTCCTCATTTAAAGTAATAAAAACAGAAACATTGCTGGAGGCTATTTACTGTGGCCTCCAGCCACTCTCTTAGTGCTATTATGTAATGCATATGCACACGCATAAGCATGTACCTGCTTGCCCTTCTCTTCATGGCATTTTGCCCACAGTTTTGGGAAATTATGTCCCATTGCCAAGACCCCTGTTTTGTGAAAGGGTTTCTTGACTAGTAGCAGCTTCTGCCATGAAAGTTAATTTATAATTACCTTAGAGACATGTCACACAACTCTGAATCTCTGTGGTAGCCCCTGCATGATTGCAGTAGGAATGTTTCTGAATCTTAGTGTCTGTACTGTATATAATGGACAGCAACACTCAGTGAAAAAAATTTGTAAATATAATTTCTGAAGAATGTTGATAAAGGAAGACAGGGCGGCCACGGTGGTGCAGTGGTTAGCATTGCCGCCTCACAGCAAGAGGTTCTCCGGTTCGATCCTTGGCTGGGGTGCCTTCTGTGCGGAGTCTGCATGTCCTCCCTGTGGTCGCGTGGGTTTCCTCCGGGTGCTCCGGTTTCCTCCCACATCCCAAAGACATGCTGCAGGTGGATTGGACACTCTAAATTGGCCCTAGGTGTGCGTGTGAGTGTGCCTTCTGTGGAAGGTTGGGCGCCGGGCTGGCAACTCGACACCGTAAAACTCCACTGCCATTCAATGTGCGGACAGGTGATCCGCTGTGGCGACCCCTAACCGGGATAAAGCCGAAAGAAGAAGAAGAAGTTGATAAAGGAAGACAACTTCTGACTGTTAAATTAGTTTGAATGTCCAAGAATGCATATCTATAAGGTAATCAAAACATTGCTAAAACAACATGAATATTGCTAAAAGAACAAAGAAGGGCAGTGCAGTGGTTAGCATTGTTGCCTCACAGAAATAGGTTCTACAGTTTGATTCTTTGCTGGGGTACCTACTGCAAAGAGTCTGCATGTCCTCCCTGCATTTGTGTGGGTTTCATCTGGGTGCTCTAGTTTCCTCCCACATTCCAAAGGCACACGTCTGGAGCATTTCTCCCCAGGCCTCAGCTGGAAATGGGCTCTGTCAAAGTTGGACTTTCCTGGTAAACAAATGTTAAATAAATAAAATAAATAAATTAAAACAGGATAGAGACTGTGAAAAATGTGTAGGCACTCTCCAGATTATGACTAAAATACAGAGGATAGCCTATGACCTTTTAAACTGGGAATTGCTGGTTGAAGGCTTATTTTGTCTGCTCATCTAAAATTGTCTCAGTTCTGGTTTAAGCACTTGGGCTCCAAACCATTTATTTTAGATTAAGAAGTTTTGTGGTCTACACTTTTATGGAATGAGTTATTTTACATTAGAAAGGTTTGCGGTCTACACTCTTGTGGCAGGAGAGGATGGCCTATACCCTTTTGAGCTGGGAATTGCTGTTTTAACTCTTATTGTGCCTTTATTTGATTAACTAGAGGGTTAGCTTGTTTAAAAATTTGAACATCTGTACCTGGGACATTTGCTGACATTTGGAGACCACACTGTGGGTGTTACTTACCTGAGACATACTTAAGAAGACGAGTTTTGCTGGTTTCTGCCAAACTCTACAAAGCTAAGACTTACAATACCAGAGCCACTGTTTTGCTACTTTTTTCTTGCATTATATTTGTCACAGTTGCATTCATTAGTATTTCTGTTTTGAATATGTGCACTTTTTGACCTTTTTTTACAGTCGTCACTTAGAACTGCCTGGGTTCCACTTTTGTGAGAGTAGAAGGGACCTTAGTTTTTTTCCGTCCCAGGATTGCATAAAGAAAAGAAGACTATGCTATTTTTGATTGGCTACTTGGCCTTGTTTGTTGTTTTTTATTGCATCTCTGTTATTTCTTTGTACCGAATTTTGCCTGCTATTTAAATGCCGCAGTTGCACAAAGCTTGGATCATAACCTAGGAGCAAGCTAAGACATACATTACCATATTCACTATTTTTAGGTTCATAGGTTGATACTAGGCTATCTGCCCTAGGGCATTTACAAGCCTAGCCAGAGTGTGTTTGGCTTTCGCCACCCTTTTAAACAAGTTTACTATACCCTTTTAAGGTTAGTTTACTGTGCATCTGTCTAGCAGTGACACAGAGGTAATCCCCGGGGAAAACCTACGATCTCCTATCCACTCGTCAAGATTCCTCTTGAAGAGAAGCAGTGAGGGGATCTGTCTGACATGGACTGGTATTCTATTCCAGAGTGATGGGAGCCTCTGGGTTATAAATCTGTCCCTCCAGCATGTTCTATTAATTTCTGTGCTGAGGTTTAAGTCCCTCAAGCACGTAGTTCTAAGGGATTTGAATTTTCTGAGGTGGAGCATGTCCATCAAATCTGGGTTTGACATGGCTTTATACGTCAGGCACAGGTCGCCTCTGAGTAGGCGGTATGCAACTGAGTATAGCTGGAGTTTCTTTAATCTGGCAGCATAGGTCATTTGTTTGAGTCCGCTGATCCTCTTGGTGAGGTACTTTTGGGGTCTTTCCAGTTGCTGCAGGTGTCGGGTGAGGTACATCCCAAATGGGGCATTATATTCTATTATGGGCCTGATGAGTGATGAGTAGAGGGGCACAATGACCTCTCTTGATCTAGATGTGAACCCTTTCGTGATAAGGTGGGCTATATAGAAGGTCTTTCTAACCACTTTGGCGATGTGATTGTCAAAAGAAAGATTGCTATCCACTTGGGTCCTTAAGTCCCTAATTACTTCTTCTGTGCTTAATGGATTACCACCTATGTGGTAATTTGTGGGCACTTTGTTTTTCTCAAAGGGGATGACTATGCACTTTTTGGCATTTAGCTTTAGGCCATGGTTTTGGCACCAGTTATCCGTCTCTGTGAGGCCCTTTTGGAGGATGTCTGTGTCAGTTGGTGAGTCGATTATGGCACCCAGTTTGCAGTCGTCTGCGATCTTGGTCAGCCATAGTCCTCCCATGTTAGCCTGTACCTCAGAGAAATATATACTGAACAAGAGAGGTCCCAGGACTGAGCCTTGTGGGACGCCACTAGTAACTGGTTTAGAGTCTGACATGGCTCCCACAATTCTGACCATGTGGGTTCTATCCTTGAGCCAGTTTGCAACCCACCTTATGACATAGGGGTTAATGTTTAAGCTGGAGAGCCTATTTATGATGACCGAGTGGGGTATTGTGTCGAAGGCTTTTGCGAGGTCCAGGTAGGATGTATGTACTACCTTCCCTTCATCTATGGCCTTGGTAACTGTTTCAAGGAAGTCAACTAGGTTCAGGAGGCAGGATCTGCCCTTAACAAAGCCAAACTGGGTAGGATCCAGCGTCTGCAGGTCCCCAATGTCTTTGTTTATGAGCTCCATGATGATCCGCTCCATAGCTTTGCAGACCAGGCTAGTCAAACTTATGGGGCAGTAGTTTCCAGGGTCTGTTGAGGCACTGCCTTTGTGGAGCAGGACCACTGTAGCTGTATGCCATTCCTTGGTACATATCCTGTATTAAGGCTAAGGTTGAACAGTAACTTTATATGTGGTTTTAGCTCTTCTTGGAGCTCATGTAGGATGCAGCCCGGGACACCGTCCGGTCCTATTGAAGCTGTGTTTTTTGCCTTGGAGAGGGCAGCTCTTACCTGAGCATCTGAGATGTCAGGGAGGCGACTTTGTGTTGGGATAGATATTTGATCTTTAGGGGGGGGAAGGGGGAGAGAAGTTTGCACTGAGCCTGTCTGCCAGGACGTTGGCTATGTCTGTGGGTTCAGTGTATTTTTTGTCATTTTGGATTAACTCTGAACATATCTGAGAGTTGCCACCCAGGTTCTAACATAACTAAAGAAGGCCTTGTGATTATCTTTGGTGTCCTGTGCAATCTTTCTCTCGAAGCTGGCCTTGGATGATTTTATGAGGAACCGTAGTTTTTTGCTAGTACTGATCAGACATGCCTTCCCTTTTAGGGATTTTGCTCTATCATGTAGTAGCTTCCTCCTTTTGTTGTAGAGCTTATTTATGGCTGGGGTCCACCAGATTGGATGCCTGCCTTTGGAGGATTGTGTCTTGGTTTTATTTGGGATTGCATGATCTATGCATTCCTGAAGGTGTCCATAGAATGCATTTATAAAAGTTTCTGCAGTTTGGGCTGTAGTGCTGGCCCGGGGGCTTTGAATGATGTCACCTCTGTTTTGAGAAGTGTGAAATTAGCTTTTGAGAAATTTTTCACTGTGGTTTTCTGGGCTGGGGGTGGGGACGGGATGTGGATGTCCAGTGAGATTAATTTATGGTCCGATCTTACCAATGAGGGGTATACTTCTGGTGTGGGGCATTGAGTCCCCATGTTGGTGATGATCAGGTCCAGTATGTTTTCCCCTCTTGTGGGAGTGGTGACTAGTTGTTCCATAGCATCTGAGTTTATAAATTCAAGGAACCTTGTGGCTAGGGCATTGGGGCTTGAGTAATGCTCCCAGTCTATGTCTGGGTAGTTGAAATCACCAAGTATAATGGTGTTTGGAGAGACCTTCATATTCTCCAGTGTTTTCAGGAAGGACAAGTGAGGTTCCTGAGTTTGGGAGGGTGGTCTGTAGCAAGCTATAAACTGAAAGGCAGTTTTGCCAACTGTTAGTTGCACATGGATGGTCTCTGCTGCTTCATGCAGTGCCATTGACTTGGAGGTGTGAGTATCTTTGATGAATATGGATACTCACCCTCCTTTTGTGGTTCGGTCTGAGTTTTAGGGCCGAAAAGCGTGGTATGAGGTATAACCTGGTAGTGCTGGGGTGCTCTTGGGAGCCTTGAACCAGGTTTCTGTTACTGCACAGATGTCGATATTCTCCATACTGAGGAGTGCTTCGAGTGCGTGCATCTTGAGGTTTAGACTTCTGGCGTTGAGTAGCATTACCCTTAGTTTCTTTTTCCCAGTGTTATCTATGGAGGTGGGTTTGTCCTTTGAGCCTTGCCTAAAAAAGGCACTATGGGGGTGGCAAGAGCCTTTGCCAATATCTGAAAGCCCAGAGGTGACAGGTGCAGGCCATCCCTAGCAAAGCAACGTGGCCTGTCGAGCATGTCATCCCAGGCTGACAGACACTGGATCCCCTTTGAATGACACCAATACTTAAGCCAATTGTTAAAATCGAGCATTTTATCTTTATACTGTGGCATCATTCTTGGTGAGGGTAAGATGCTACTCAAGGTCAGGGTCATACCGGCCTGGGCTACATGATCAGAGAGCTCCTCTATGTCTCTTTTCATGTAGTCCAGTGAGGTATGTCTCAGGTCATTCACACCAGCATGGACAATGACTGAGTCATATTTGTACTTGCTTTGGAGTGATCTGAGTGCTTGCATTATGTGGTGGATCCTGGTGCCCGACAGGCAGCTTACCGTGACCCTCTCCTTGTTCAGTCTGGTGAGTGGGACATCAGTGTGTCTGACAATAGAGTCACCTATTACAAGTGTATCAGGTGTGTTGTTTAGCCTTGAGGTTTGTGTTTGTTTGGCACACTGACATTGTGAGTTATGTGTTACATGTGTTTTGTTTTGGTGTAGCAGATGCTTGGATGTCTGCTTTGGAGGTCTCTGCTGCTTAGGCAGATTCTTATTTAGAGCCTCCGAATACGTTTTGGTGTGTTTATGTGTTTGGTTTGACATTGTGGTAGGTCTATGTGAGACTGGATTTGCACTTGCTTATCACATTGCTTTTGTCAGAACTGCATTATTTGAGTGCTTCTCGGTTGAATATATTTATTTAATTTTAACATTTGTTTACCAGGAAAGTCTAACTTGGAACAAAGCCAATTTTCAACAGAGGCATGGGGAGAAATGCTCCAGACACATGTCATTATAACGTGGGAGGAAACCGGAGTACCCGGAGAAAACCCACATGAATGCAGGGAGGACATGCAGACTCCTCACAGGAGGCACCCCAGCTGAGAATCGAACTGGAGAACCTCTTGCTGTGAGGCGACAATGCTACCGCTTCACCACTGAGCTGTCCATATGCACTTTTTGACCTTTTTTTACAATATTTAGTTAGAACTGCTGCTCTCCATTCAGCAGCATCTAGCAATTATCTGTATAATTGCTGATATCTTGCAGCATAATTCCCCTTGTAATCTGTGTAGACACAGATCTCTCACAGTGTAAGTTTCCCTTAAAATACCCTTACTGTCTAAACAAATTTTTTTAACAATTGGAGCATTTAGTTTGCACATACATAGCTGAGCATTACTCATCAAGTTTCTTGTCTGACTGACCAATTCAGTACTTAAATTTCCAGCAGTCCTTCCTAGCAAATCAGTAGCCATGGATATGTACTTCCCGACACTCTCTGTGAACAGTCTGGCTGAGATGGGTATTCTGTGGCATTGTAACCATTGTCCCATGTACACTGACAACCCACTTATTCTTAATAAAACAGATAAAGTGTGCAGGAGGTGTACTTCCAGACTCTCTCTGTGGCCAGTCTGGTTGAGATGGGTATTCTGAGGCATTGTAGCCATTGTCTCATGTACACTGACAACCCACTTATTCTTAATAAAACAGATAAAGTATGCAAGAGGTGTAAATACACTTTAACATTGGAGGCAAAACGCTCTCATACAACCAAAACTAATACTATACAGGTCCTGAGTAAAACTTGCAATATACCTGCTGCACGGGGTAAAAATCATAAATATAAAGCTAGTTATGCTAAAGCCCTTATAGGTAACCTTCCTAAAACACTAAGACCTCCTGCAAAGCAAAATCAAAAAACAGTCCTCAGCCATCATGTAAGCACTCTGTTAAAAAATCACCTACAGTTACAAATAGTAACATTGTATCCTATGCCTCTACTGCTAAGCCCTTAAGTCAAACCAGTACACAGCCAATTTTTCCTGGTTATTAATGATTCTACAGTGAGGCACACCAATGTCCCCCTCACCAGACTGAGTAAGGAGAGAGAGTCAAGGTTATCTCCTTTTCCGGGTCTATGATCGTTAAGTCACGCAGGTACTCAGGTCATTGAACAACAGGTACTAGTAAGACTCTGTCATAGTCCATGTGGGTGCTACTGACCTGAGATATACCTCCCTTGACAGTATGAAGTAAGATATGATCAAGCTCACTGATTATGTGACTCAGGCAGGTATGAGTCTAGCACTGAGCAGCAAACTATCTTCTCCAAGAATGATGCCACTTTGCTGACAGAAAATGATTGATTTTAAAAATTGGCTTAGTTTATGTTGTCAGTCCAAGGAGGTACAATATCTGATTGCCTGGGATAATATGGTTGACAGACCAAGCTGCTTTGCTAGGGATGGTCTGCACTTCACCTCACTAGGCTTTTGGATACTGACAGACATCTTTTCCACCCCATAGTGTCTTTTTTTAGGCAATGCCAAATTGATAAACCTCTTGGTGGTACTGCTCAATGCTAGAAGTTTTAACAAGAAATTCCACTCCTATCTCTACCATTGTATCACTCTGCCAATCAGGATTTGTACAATACATCCAGGCCTGTGACAATATGCTTACATTAGACAATTTGATATCATTCTCTAATCAAACTCACAGTTTGATATTTGCCCTCACAATTGATGCCTCCAAGGCTTTCAACAGACTTATTCTAGACTTTTTTCTCTTAGTCTTATGTAACTTTGGACTACCTCTAAACTTAATCCGAACTCTTAAAATAATATACATGTATGCTCACACATCACTACCAATTAATAAGATTCCCTCTTCATGAATCGTTATTAAGAATGCAACAAGACAATGGTGTCCGTTGTCCTCATATCTTTTTAACCTATATATTGAGCCTTTAGTCTTACTTATACAGAAAACCTTCCAACATATACCCGTACTCTACAGTACTAGGATTGCATTATCAGCATTTGCAGTTGACCTAAACCTATACTTTACACTAACCAGTTCAGATACATGGAACATCCTGAACTCTATAGATACCTTCTCAAAATTTTCTCACTATAAATTAAACCCAGAGAAATCCTCAATTTTCCCAAATAGCTCATCAAAACAAATATATATATATATATACCCCAACCACTTGAAATCAAAATAAACCATTCCTTAAAGTACTTAGATATATCTTTTCACCAAGACTCAAAGCTGTCCTATCAAAATGATATTACAAATGTGTGGCTAACCTTACAACAAGACTGTCTTAGATGAAAGAAACTACAGCTCTCATTCTTATCAAAAGTGGCCATAATTAAGATGAATATATTGCCAACACTATTATATGTTTTTAATGCCTCCAATGTGACAGTGCATGATAATTTTTTTCAAAATGTTACACTCCTTCTTATCCAATTTCATATAGTCTCCTAAATTGGTCAGAATTGCTTATCAAAAAATGACATATCCCAGAAATAAGGGGATCTTAACCTACCTGATTTCAAATTATATTATGATGTAATACTGTAACAGAATAATAGCAATTTCCGACTTAACTCCAAACAATAGGACATGGACTCCATCTTGGATAGAACTACTCTATAAATATGTTAAGACCCTTGGTTTTAATCCTAAAGCCCTCCCTTTTCTTAACAATGAGACTATGAAAACCACTAAACTACATATATCCTTAAAGAATAAAATAGCCAATCTACATAAACTCCTTGATTCACTAATCTTATCCAGCGCTTTCAAAATCCTGCAACCAATACACCTCAACCCAGATCTTAAACTTAATAATATAATGCTCAAGATAAATAACTTTCATCTTTTAGGAGAAATGTTTACTAGATTTTTACCCCTTTAGGAACCAGCCCATCTCAGAGATGAGACTTGCCCTAAATCTTCCAAAAAGCTATACCATTATACTGAGCCAACTCAGAGAAATGTGTGTCAACCTCTTAGAGGATCCCAACCTAGGCATTAAGGATATAAATGCTCGTAAAACCTTATGGAACCTACTCTCTATGAAAAAGAAAATGATCTCAAATACGTACAAGTGAATTGTATCATTCAGATATCAAAAGGAGGTCCTTCTCTTAAACTACTGGACTGATCTAGATCTGATAATTTCAATCAATCATATATCCCAATCTATCCAAATAACTTAAGACTATATTCTTTTCATAAAAAGCATAGTTATACACAACTAATGATATTAAACAACACATATCTCACCCCAACCACATTAAACAAATTCTACCCCACAACCTCTCCACTCTATCCCTACTACACCCTCCAAAAGGCAGATCTCCTCCATATCCTTTGGAGCTGAAAATGATCCTACAGACTTTGGTGTGCTTTAAAAGTTAGACTACAGAAATGGGATATGAGAAGTCTACCTTATCCTGGAAGTTCACTAGGCTGCATATCCCACAACCCGGTTTGATGAAACTAAAAATACATACTATAATCACTTTATTCATCCTAATTAAACTCTACATTACCTTAAACTTTAAAGACAGGTCACTACTCTTGTGGGAAGGGTTTAAACAAATGGCAATCAAATACCTAACAGCTCACAAGCTTTTAACGTATAACCAAAAGCTACAGTCCCACTTTGTTGAATATTATATTATTTGACCACATATTGCAATAACTTCTAGCACCCTTTATTTTTCTTTCTCTAGAGTTAGGGAACAGACTAGGGTTAATAAATATACCATTTTTTCTCTCTCCCTTCCATATTTCCTATCTTAGGGCTGTTCATTTTTCACTTTATTGTATACATGTCTAGACAGTTTAAGGTCTGTTGTTCTTTCTTCCTTGATGGGCAAGTATCACTTTTTGTATAAAGTTTATTAGTTGTATGTTATCTGACTGTTGTGTCATGTAACACTAGTTATTGTTCCTATCTTTATCTCTGACATTTGTCTTTATTGGTGTTGTTACTTTTTTATATATGGAAAAGAAAATTAACAAAGATTTTTGAAAAAAAAAAAGAAATAAAGAAATTCCACTCCTTGCAAGTCTTCCTCCCCCTTGAGACTGTAGACATCTGTGTAGTAACAGAGACATGGTTTAAAGTCATGGGCAATACCCCAGCAATGCAAGGTTATAATGCCTTTCATATAGTTAGTCCAGTTACTGTACAGGAGGGAACTAAATGTGGAAAAATCTCAGTCTCTATTAAGATCAACTTTACATCCTGACTAGTTAAAGTGTATGACCCACTGGAACTCATACATGTGCAATTCACCATACACAGGAACTCCTACATGTGTAATTCATCATGCACAGGGTCTTGTGCCATATCCTTGCAACCTATATGTCCCTCTCCATGTCCCAGAAAACCAAAACTGCCTGTCTCAATGTGCTAGAGTCAGTCATTGCTCAACTCAATGCGACATTCATGGGGATCTCATCTAGCCCTCTGGAGACTAGGAATCCAACACCACTTCTAATGCACAAGCCCAGCAATTCCCAAACTTTGTTAATACCAACATTCTGGAACAGTCGGTTTACTCTCCTACTAGGGGTACAAACATCCTTGACCATGTAAACATGAACATGGGGGGGCTGCTGTTCCTCACCCACTACGATGTCTTCGCTCGTCAGACCTGACCATAAGGCAGTATTGCTTGAAATAAGAATTAAATCTGGGGATCCAGGAAAACCAAAAAGCTTCAGGAACTAGCCCAAGGCTAATATCTCTCTACTAAGCAAAACACTGGCTAAATTCTGAAGCACCCCAGAACTCACAGGTCTTGCCTAGCTAGTATGGAGTCCATATACAGTAAACACCATAGCAAATGCTGATCTATTTACAAAATCTCTGTACAGCCATATTGACAGCTGTAGAGAACAAGCTGTGTCCACTCATATTAAGAATAAAATAGACTCAAAAGACAAGTCACTATGGTGGAGTCACCATGTCAATCGGTTATACAACAAAAGAAAGTGGAGAGTGTGACATCTGAAGAAGAAATATGAACATGGGAAAGAAAAGAGATTTAATATGGTACAATATTTATGCAAAGGAGAAAGCAAAACTAAACAATACAAAAACAGCAGTACCAACGATATTTGAAGAGAAATACAAGCAAAGGCATCTGGGTATGGAAAATTTTCCAAAACAAAAATAAGAAAACAAAGGGGAGAGTAGAAACGAGGATTAGTAATGGAGAAGTTAAAGAAATAAAAAATGAAATTATGGATTACCTGCAAAGTGAAGGATTTAATGTAGAAAATCCAACTCTGGTGATATCACAGCATGACAGAGCAGTGAGTCCCCAACTTATAGAAAGAAAACAGGTGGAACAGGAAGTATCTGATCAGTTGCCACATGAAGAGATTTTCTAGCTCTCAGTAAGAATCCAGTACAAAAGTTCAGTTGGTGTTGCACAGCCAGGGAAGGAAGAGGAAACGGTGGCAGCTCTGCTGCAGTCAGTTTTGTGGAGTGAAAGGCCAGAGAGTTCCCATAGGAAAGAGCAACAGATGATGCAGGATGCAGCTGAAGAGAATACATCACAGGAAGATGTTCTGGAACTTTCTGTGGAATGCCAGCAGGAAACAGAGAACAAAGAATATGCCCTCTGTTTAAAACAAAATGATCTAAAAGAATAGTTGCTTGATTTAATAGAGATGGATAGAAATATTAAGATCGATGAAAGAAATAGATTACAAAAGTCAATAAGATCCACAATTTCAGAAGCCTGATAAAACAAATGAACACAGTAATCAAGACTACTAAAAGAAATTCATGTTCCATAACAGAAGCAAATAGATATAGTACTGTGCAGCTACATTAATAATAGATAAAGTCTTACCACAAAAATACAGGACAATAAGGGAAAGAAACAGAAGCAGTCAAATGCCATTATAGAAGTATCTAACACAGAAAACTATAAAACAATTAAGGTAAGAAGTATAGAAGAGGGAACAGATCAACAAAAATACTTAGAAAGATAAACGGGATAAAAGCAATGCACAGTATTAGAACAGGCCAGGATATGTCGTACACTATTGCAAATAAACTAAATACATTAGCACAGTCATAAAAACTTAGAAGTTATGTAGATAAATTTAAAAGAAAAGTACAAAATAAGAGCTTCATTGATGACCCAAAGAAGTTTTATAGAGAAATGGAAAACAAAGCAAAAGGGAGAGAAACACCACCAAGAAAAGAAGTAGACTTTTTGGAGAAATGTATTTGCTTAGCCTGTGAAACATGATAAAGATGCTGAATGAATAGAAAAAGTAAAAGAAACAGTAAAAAGTTCAAATGGATGAAGTACCGGCCAGAGAAATTGAAACAAAACTAAGAAAAGCTCCTAATTGAAAAACCCCAGGACCAGATGCAGTACCTGACTTCTGACTAAAATTAACATCTTTACATGAAGTTTTAGCCCTGAGTAAGAACTACTTATATGCACACCCTGAACAGACAAAAACCTGGTCAGCAACAGGAAAAATGACACTCCTCCCTAATAGTGAACCTGCAAACTATCCTAAAAACTATCGACCAATAACTTCCCTTCTGACGACGTATAAACTATATACTGGAATTGACGCTGAGTTTATAGTCATTTAGAAGAAAACTCAATCATAGTAATTGAGCAAAAGCGTAATAAAAGAAGTAATATGGAACAAAGGCTC
Source organism: Protopterus annectens (assembly GCF_019279795.1). Taxonomy (NCBI): domain Eukaryota; kingdom Metazoa; phylum Chordata; order Ceratodontiformes; family Protopteridae; genus Protopterus; species Protopterus annectens. The sequence goes on from NC_056733.1 coordinate 1,374,088,415, forward strand.
ATTTGATGTTAATGTCATAATGGAGAATTGTAAAATGGGGAAGAATGTAAGTAAGGCATGGAAAGATGATACAAAATCATTTGACAGAATCCCACATTCATGGATAAAGGAGTGCCTACAGATTTGTAAGATACACCCTGTATTGATCAGTTACATTACACTGACCATGAAACTGTGGTAAACCACTTTGCAGCTAAGCCATGATAAAGGTCTTAACCCATTAAGCTTTCTACTTAGCAGATTAGGTCATGGTTATAATTTGGCCTCCAGAAAACAGTAAAGTGTAAAGAGTTCTCATTATGTGGATGATTTAAAACTTTATATTCATCAGATGAGGAGCTAAAAGCCCAACTGCAAGTGGTCAAAATTTTCCTCAGATAATATAAGAATGGCATTTAGTCTTGATAAATGTGCAGAACTAACATTTAAAGCAGGAAAGCTGCAGCACAAAGAAAATATCAGTCTGGGACAGGAATGTGACATAAAGGAACTTTAGCAGGAGGGAGTGTAAAAATTTGGGAAATGATAAAGGATCAACAATAAAACATGAAAAATGTAAACAAAACTTAGTAAGGAATATGTTAGAGGACTAAAATTAATATTGAAAACAGCTCTGACTTCTAGGAACAAAGTCCAAGCTATAAACCAGTTTGCTCTTCCTGTTCTAGCTTACAATTTTGGGGTGACTGGCCCCAAAAATTGGATCAGTTGAAAAGGAAAACAAAAAAAAAATGCTTCACTCATCAAATGATATATAAAAATCAGTGTATACAAAGATTATATATTTCTCAATCTGAAGTATTGCATGTATCCTCAAAATTGATTACATGTATAGATCTGCAATTGTAGCTCTGCAGACATATCTGCTGACCTCATCAAATCTAAACATAGTGAACGTTTTAAAACATGAAGACAAGTCTAAGATGTCTTCTTCACTTAGTTTAGCAAAAGCATATCAGTTTCAAGCAGGAATGGAGACCAATCCAGAAGTAGATAAAAATCATGCAGCAATGGAATATGCCAAGAAACAAAAGGAAAGAATATAAAGAGAAGGATCAGATGAGAAGGCAAAAATATGGAAATGCATAAATACAGTTGCAAGTACATAAAACTGCTGAAACAACTTCACATTGATCAGGATCCGATGTACGAATGGTTAAGCAGAGGTGAAATTAAACCAAAAGATGAAAGGCTAATACTGGCAGCCCAGGAAAGAAGACTACATACATGTTGGTTTACAAAGTCCATTGAGCATGTGGGAGAAACAGACAAATGCAGGTTCTGTAAAACAGAACTGAAAACAGTCGCATACCTTGTTGCTGAGTGTGATATATTAATGGCAGAAGGCCTATATATTGAAAGGCATAATAATGTGGCAAGGCTGTCGAATGGGAATTCTGCAAACAATGCAATACTGAAGTAGCTTAGAAGCATTTAAAATATGAGCCACAAAGCATTAGACAGAATGATGAAGTTTATATCACATGGGATCACCCATTACCAAGAGTTCAAAAAATAATGTGAGAAAACCAGATGCCGTAGTCCATGAAAAGTAGACAAAAGTAGCACTGATCATTAAAATTGCTGCACCCAATGATTACAGTGTCTTAGTACAGGCACAAAGCCATAAAATAACAGGATTTGCATGCAGAAATGAAGGCAATGTGGAGGAAGGATACACACTTCCAATAGTAGTGGGAGCAACCGGTCTCATAAAACAGAAATTACAGTCTTATTTAGATCTGCTACCGATACATTAAAGTCCACTGAAATGCAGGAGTAAATTCTGGGTATGTTACAGGTGCTGCGATGAGCACTTTTTGCTAACACCAAAGATTGAAGCAATACTAATTTCACAAACTTTAATCCTACTTTGACTTAGGAATGGGGTCCATTCCTGTTGCGGTACTGGAAGTCCAAAAGACTTGGAAAATTTAAACTGGAGGCCATTGCCAACCTTTTAGCTGACAGGTTCAGCTTACATTTCTTCCCCCACTCCCCTCAGGATAGTACAAAGGAAATACCACTACCACAATCGCCTGAACAATCACTAGGGAACAGGTCATCAATGCACATTCCCAGGCCAAAAACACTGCATCAATTGGCCCTGCTAACATCCTGGAATGCTTAATAAATAGCATGAAACAAGACCTCTCTGGTCCACTTGAATCACTTTCTAACTGGAGCCTACAGTCAGGTTTTGTGCTCAAGAAAGGGGAGATGGTTACAATCATTCCCCTGCACAAAGGAGGTCCAATCACTGATCCGCTTAACTACAGGCCGACAAGTCTGGCCAGCCTCATATGTAAGGCCATGGAAAGAATCATCATGGACATGATAAATGAGGACATAAGTAACCTGCAAACCTTGGACCCATCACAGTTTAGCTTAGTTAAAGGAAGGTCATGCTTATTAAATCTGGTGGGCTTTTCTGAGAGCGTCACCAAATCATTGGATCAAGGCAAGACTGTGCACACAGCTTACCTCAACCTGGATAAGGCTTTTGATACAATATCCCACTCAGACATTATAGACAAGCTCACTAATTTAGGTATAAACCCTTTTATCACACAATATATTGCTGACTGGCTCACTGATAAGACTCAGGAGGTCAAAATAGATGAAACCACCTCTGGCAAGAGGCCAGTCACTAGCGGAGTCCTCTAGGGCTTGGTACAGGGCTCACCCCATTTTTGGCATCTGTTTCTTTGAAAGGGAAACAAATGTTGAAAGTTTATAGCTAACTAAGTTTGCAGATGACTATCAGTGGGTATCATTTGCTCTGCAGACACTAACATTCTTCAAGATGGCCTATCTCTGACTAACAAATGGTGCCAAAGCCATGGTCTTCTTTGCTAAGAAATTCATAATTGTACTCTTTGGGAAGTCAACTACCCTGGCTAATTACCATGTTAACAATGTTATCCAAAGAGTCAACCCAGTGGTGATGGATCTGAGTACACACATAGGCAGCAGCCTTACTGTCGACCACCATGTGGCCACAGTGGTGAGAGATCTCAGAGGTTCTTTACAAAAAAAAAAAAATTAAAATACATAACAAACCTGCCTGATGTAGAATGAATTAAAGCCCTTTCCCTCTACTCAGTCTCCTGTAAATTGCTAAGGGGTGATCTCTGCCTGGCTTACAAGGCATTCGCACACCCCACACTTATGAATCTCCTGCATCACACCCCACACTTATGAATCTCCTGCATATTTGTAAGTCAAACAGTACTAGAACTACAAGGTCTAGGGACCTGAATTTTGTCTGTGACTTAAACAGAACATGCTGGAGAGACAGATACGTGTCCCAGAGACTGCCCCTTCTATGGAACAGGCTTTCCATCCATGTGAAGTTAAGTTTCTCTATTACCCAGTTTAAGCACAACCTAGACCAGTAGATGGGGAACAGGAAATTTATACCAGGCCTGGCACCTATGTCCCTTATGGACAGAGATAGCTTATAAATGCCTCGCCTCAATGCCCTCTTTGGATATAGGATATTATTTTTCTTTCTGGAAAACTTGGCTAGGTTTAGAAAGGCCCCCTGTGTCAATTGTCTAGTAACAATCTATGTATCTATAAATCTATGAAAAGATAAAAAAGTACCAATAAAAATGAGCTAAACATATTAGTTTATAATACTAAAATGGAAATCTAAGTAACTGGTTGATGTTAAAAAATTTACTACAGAGCAGTCTTGTCAGAAATATTGTTTGATAAAATGGCTGTAACTAAGGAAGCAGTTCTTTTAATCTGGGGCACAGGCTCTGAATTGCCTGTACATAGTAAGGCCTTATTAAGTTTAATGCTATTGGCTGACAAAAAATCAATTACTAAAAATGGAAATTAAATCTTAATCCACTGTAACTGAAGTATTGAATGCAATAAAGAAGATAAAAGAACTAGAGGTGGGATCTTTAGAAAAGGAAAGGGAGCAAATTACATAGAAATAAATTCAGGAAGAGGAGGAGAGAGGTTTAATAGAAGGCAGAAACTGAGCAATTTATGTAACAAAGGAATAAGTTATGGTTAAAAAGAAAGAAAACATGCACTCTATAATGCATGAATGTGAAAAATGTTAATACGTTTTTTTTTCTTTTCTATTAATGTGTGTGTCTATGTAGTAAGTGACACTTTAAAAAGATGCTTAAAAACAATTGCTTGAAAACAGAAAAGAAAATACCATTAGAATTGTTTTAAATCGAATAACTGCTAGTAGAAAAGCACAACATTAGAAACTGGTGAGGACTGTAGAGTGTGATATGACAATAAGGGCAAGGTTACTTAGAAATCATTGGGAAATGAATACTTTATAAATTGAAGAAAACTGCATGACCTGGCCATTTAGGTAAAGCAATTCACAGTTTGAAGACAAGAGTTCTCTTTAGTGAAACTGGGAAATTAGACCAATTTAATGTAGTGGAAGTGCAAGACATTTTCACCTAGAAGGTCCAAGTTCAGGTTATGAGTTATTTAGGTACAACTAAAACAGCTGGTGCCTAGTAGACTAAAGTTCACCCACAGCATAGTGAGAATAATAGATAGAAAACAGTAAATCTTATACATTTCCTTGTAGATTTTATTTCAGTCTGAGCGTAAGGAAAACCTCAGGAAAATCACAGAGAGAGAGAGAAAGAAAAAGAGAAGGATATCTGAGATTAAAGAATAGTCTCAACCATTATGGAGTTTACTAAGCTATACTGACACGAGAGAGATGTGAGGAGTTGACACATTCATTACCTGCAAACACTCAGTGAAATGTTGTTAGGATAACCAGTGGCACAATTGCTAAGCATTTGCATTAATAACTCTAGATATTCAAACAACATAGTTATGTTTTTCTGATAATCTGTGATCTAAACTACATACTACATGACTTTTGTGAGATGTTGTGATGATTTCAGTATCCTCATTCAAAAGTGACACTTTTCCAAATTGCCATTGGAGTTTCTGCTTGACTCTGCACAATGGTAAGGACTGCCACCTAGTGATCCCATTTTTCAAGGTGGGGCAAAAACAGGTTCCCACTGAAATTCCAGGGATTAGAATGATGATGCTTGGAACAGTGAAAATTTATGTGCAAATAATAGAAATACATAGTAAGTCTATGGCAAGGGTACCTCACAGCATTTTCTCTACTCCAAGGCACAATGATCCTGGAGTTAGTAGTAGAGCTGGGAAGTTGGGAGCACAGCCAACCATGTGTGAGCATGCAAATATGCATGCATGTGTGTCCGTATGTGCATGCATGACTGTGTCTGTGTCTCCATGCATTTCTGTGCATTTGGATATGTTTCTTTCAGCTCTTTTATGGTTGTTCCCATTCAAGATGTTATTTGCTTTTGGTTACATTACAAAATGTACAATACTACCTACAATTTAACAATGAACCCTGGCAGTTCACATGAAATCCTCTGTGTGCCTGTATATGTGTTTGTGTGTGTGTGTGTGTGTGTGTGTGTGTGTGTGTGTGTGTGTGTGTGTGTGTGTGTGTGTGTGTGTGTGTGTGTGTGTGTGTGTGTGTGTGTGTGTGTGTGTGTGTGTGTGTGTGTGTGTGTGTGTGTGTGTGTGTGTGGGGGCACGCACAGATGTGTGTCTGTGTATGTACATGTGTGTTTTCATGAATATGTGTGTGTGACTGAGTGTGTGTCCAGAAAACTGTCTTCCCTACATATGACAAGTTTTAGCTCACAACGCTGCATCTGTTTATAAAATTTCTGTAAGCAACAACAAATGTTAATTTTGCTAATCAGTTGGTTAAAATAAACTGAGCATGAAGTGCTCACCTGTTTATTTATTAATTTATTTTTGTAATATTTTTCCAAAGGCAAATTTCCTATTGGTTGTAAAAAATATTTTCAACCCACACTAATATATGAAGGTCAAAAGCATTACTAAAGTCTGCAAAATGATTGTAATTTCCACAGATTATAGGATCATAGGATCATGGAGATTACTAGGCTAATGGCTCTAGGGCCCTTACAAGCCTAGCCAAATGTGTATCCCCAGAGAAGAAACCACAATCAGCACCTGTCTCCGCTGTCAATGAGGGACACAGGTGGAACCCCTGGGACAAATTTGTGGTTGCCCATCCAGTCATCAAGGTTGCGCTTGAAGAGGGTCAACGACGTACTTTGTTTAACGTGTATGGGGAGTCTATTTCAGAGAAGGGGCAGCCTCTGGGAAAGAAACCTGTCTCTCCAGCAGGTTTTGTTAATGTCACATATTAGATTTAAGCCTTTTGATCAGGTACTACGCAAGGAGTTAGACTTATGGATATGGAACATCTCTAGTAGAGCAGGGTCTGAGATTGCCTTGTAGGTAAAACACAAGTCACCTCTGAGCAATCTGTATGATACAGAGTAGAGTGATATTGATTTAAGCCCGTCAACATAGGACAGGTGTTGGAGGCCATGGATTCTCTTTGTAAGGTATTTCTGTGGCCTTTCCAGTTGGTGCAGGGGTTTGGAGAGGTACATACCAAATGGGGCATTGTACTCAACTATTGGCCTAATGAGGGAGGAGTACAGAGAGGTAATAACCTTTTTTTTCTGAATGCAATCTCTTTACTTATGAGATGAACCAAGGAAAAGGCTTTTCTGACCACTGCCGCTACATGATGGTCAAATGTGAGATTGTTGTCAACTTGTGTACCCAGGTCTCTCACCAAGGTTGTGTGCTTAGGGGGTTGCCGTTAATGTGGTAATCAGTAGTGGTCATGTTTTTGCTGAATGGTATGATAATGCATTTTTTTGCATTTAACTTAAGGCCATGACTTTGTCACCAGTAATTTGTTGCTGTGAGACCCTCTCAAAGTATATCAACATCATTTGGGGAATCAATGACAGCACCCAAATTACAGTTGTCTGCAAACTCGGTCAGTCACAGGCCTTTTGCCTTTGACTGGACCTCTGATAGATGCTGAAAAATAGGGGTTCCAGGACAGATCCCTGGGGGACACCTCTAGTGACAGGTCTGCTATCAAAGGTTGTGACACCTATTTTGACCTTGTGGGTCCTATCAATGAGCCAGTTGGCCACCCACCTAATGAGATAAGGATTTACACCAAGCTCTGTTAGCTTTTCAATGATGCCCGAGTAGGGGATTGTGTCAAAGGCTTTGATCAAGTCAAGATAAGCTGTGTGTACTGACTTTCCCTCATCCAGTGCCTTGGCGACAGTCTCAAAAAAGTCAACCAGGTTCAACAGGCAAGATCTGCCCTTGACTAGTCCGAACTGGGTGGGGTCAAGTGCTTGGAGATTGCCTATGTCCTTGTTTATGAGGTTCATAATAATACGGTCCATGGCCTTACAGATCAGACTTGTAAAGATAATGGGGCGATAGTTATCGGGGTCAGTAGTGGCACCACCTTTATGCAAAGTTTTCCACTCTGCTGGAATGAAGCTTGTACTTAGGCTGTGGTTGAATAGGGTGCTCAATGGTGAGGCTAGTTCTTGATGGAGATGTTGCAGAATACAGCCTGGGATACTATCAGGTCCCATGGAAGCTGTTCTCTTTGCCTTGGACAGGGCCTTTAACTCTTGATCTATGGAGATGTGAGGTGCGGGGCAGGTATTGGGGATGTAGAATGGGCCTTTGGGAGGGACAGGGGGGTGAAGTTTGTGCTGAACCTATCTGCTAGCAGGTTGGAAAAGTTAACAGGATCAGTGTAAGTGGTGCCGTTAAGAACTAATTCGGAACAAACCTGGGCTTTGCTATGGAGGTTTCTGATGTAACTGAAAAAAGCTTTGTGGTTAGGCTTTGTTTTGGAGGCTAGTTTCGATTCATAATTGGCTTTGGAGGTTTTCACTAGTGATCTAATTTGCTTGTTGAGGCTAAGGAGGGAGTTTTTCCAATTGGGAATTTGTGCCTTTTTACCCTTGGACAACAGTTTCTTCCTTTTGTTGTAAAGCCTGTTGCTAGATGATGTCCACCACATAGGTTTCTGTTTCCTTGAGGAGCAGGTTTTAGTTCTACTTGGTATGGCTGTGTCCATGCAGTTGTACAGGTGCTTGTATACTGCACTGGCATACTGTTCAGCATAGTTGTCTGCATCCTCTGAGGGGGAAAGTGGTGTGACGCTACTGATATCCTCCCTTAGAAGGTTGTAGTCAGTTTTTGAGAAGTTTGTTAGCCTGGTTATGGCTGGGGGGGGGGGGTTGGATGGGATAGACACTTCAAATTAGACAGATCAATGGTCTGATCTCACCAGCGAAGAACTTACTATGGAGTGGTGCAGCAGTCACCCATGTGGGTGAGAACCAAGTCTAGAATGCTATCTCCCCTTGTGGGGGATGAGACAAGCTGGTCTAGTGATTAGAATTGATGAAATCAAGGAATCGTTGGGTGAGTGCATTACAGCAGGAATAGTTCACCCAGTTTATGGCAGGGAAGTTAAAGTCACCAAAGATCAGGGTGTTAAGGGATACTTTGAGGGACTTGAGTAGGTCCATGTAGGAGTGGGTGCCCTGAGTCATGGAGGGGGGTCTATAGCTGGCTATAACTTGGATGGGTGTCTTTCCAATTGTCAATTGCATCTTGAGAAGTTCTAGTGCATCATGCTGGCTAACCAATCTGGAGGTGTGCTTGTCTTCAATGAAAATAGAAACTCCAACCCCCTTAGTCTTCCCAACCTCATTTTGGGGTCGGAATGGGTGGAATGAGGTATAGCCTGGTAAGGCAGGGGTGCTCTCTGCAGCCTTGAACCAAGTTTCCATGACTGCACAGATGTCAGCATTTTCCAGTGCTAGGAGAACCTCCAATGAGTGCATTTTCAGGTTAAAGCTCCTAGCGTTAAGCAGCATGACTTTCAATTTGCTTTTTGACAGATCTTTTATGTTGGAAGATTTGTCTGTGGGACATTGCCTAAAAAAGGCACAACAGATAGTACCCAATGTTGTATCCTCAGATAACTGCAGAATACTGTGATTGGAAGGGGATTTAAAAGTAACAACAAAACTGAACATGACAAAACTGTAAGTAAACTGAGCTCCAAAAGTGGGTTGAATGAAAAGAACAGATGGAAAGGTGGGTTTCAAAGTTTAAGTGTTGGTGTTCTCATCTTACTGACAGAACAGTTTGAAATTGCTCTATGATGCTGTCACCCAACAGTGGTACAGGCATCCTCCCTTGTTTGCATAGGGAGCATAATGGAATAACGACACTGCACTTCCCATGTACAGGAGCATGACAGACAAAGCAGGTAAGCACTTTCATGATTCTGCATCTCTGGATGGTTTCCACTGTGGCCATACTATGTACTAAGCCTTTTTTTTATAAATCCAATCCCTCTGTAGTATGTACTGGCTCTTAAAAATCTATGTTCTATAATGACCCAATAAAAATGCAAGACAGAAAACTATCTTCTAACAATTTGGAATTTAAGACTGCAAGGACCTAGAGGTAGCAACGGTTTACCAAAGGTTTTTGTTGGGGTCAGTCACCCCAAAACATCCACTAATAAAAACTTTCTTCAACACCCAGCATTATAATAATGTTCTTGGTATTACAGGTAACATATCCATTAAGCATAAAATCCTTCCCAGTGGTAGAGTGTCTAAAAATATAATTACTCCCTAAATCTTTACAGCATATACAATTTAAACAAGGGAAAAAGTGCCTTTTTTATTACTTTTTTGCTGTACAGAATAACATTTTAGATCTTTATAACACAGACGTTGTTTCAAATTTGGACAAAAAATGGTTTGTCACCTGCAAACTTTTTTAATATCAGGCATAGTTATTAAAATACCCCAATTTATCTCTATTATCTGTCATACTGCATGGGACCTTCTGTTACATGCAGTAGCATACCTCACACATTCATTATTACTTTTATTATATAATATATCCAACCCTATCTTTACGGCAACCTGAAAAATAAGGTATAGCTTTATCTTCTCTCATACCCATAATATAAATTTTTACTTGATGTAACAACTTATCATATCCTTGCTCCATAAATTCACCAATCATATCATCTATTTGGTTAATAAATTGCACACTATCAGTATTAAAACAACAAGCTCTTAACATTTGACTCTTAACTATACCTTTAAAAAGATGAGGTGAGTGCATAACATTACTATGTACATATTTATTTCCTGCACATCTTTTTTATATATCATAGTAGTGATGTTGTCAGCCATTTTCTCTAACTTTACATCCAAATAATTTATATTATCACATGAATGGTTAGCTGTAAATGTTAAGCAGATGGAAAGAGTACTTTGAGGGGTTGAGGAATGAAGAGAATGAGAGGGAGAGAAGGTTGGATGATATGGGGATAGTGAATCATGAAGTGCAGTGGATTAGCAAGGAGGAAGTAAGGATAGCTATGAAGAGGATGAAGAATGGAAAGACTGTTGGTCCAGATGACATACCTGTGGAAGCATGGAGGTGTTTAGGTGAAATGGCAATGGAGTTTTTAACCAGATTGTTTAATGAAATTTTGGAAAGTGAGAGGATGCCTGAGGAATGGAGAAAAAGTGTTTTGGTACCGATTTTAAGAATAAGGGTGATGTGCAGAGCTGTAATAACTACAGAGGGATTAAATTGAACAGTCACAGCATGACGTTATGGGAAAGAATAGTGGAAGCTAGGTTAAGAAGGGACATGATGATTAGTGATCAGCAGTATGGTTTCATGCCGGGAAAGAGCACTACAGATGCGATGTTTTCTCTGAGAGTGTTGATGATGAAGTACAGAGGTCAGAAGGAGTTGCATTGCGTTTTTGTAGACTTAGTGAAACCATATGACAGGGTGCCTAGAGAGGAGTTGTGGTATTGTATGAGGAAGTTGGAAGTGTCAGAGAAGTATATAAGAGTGGTACAGGATATGTACAAGGGTAGTGTGAGAGAGGTGAGGTCTGCGGTGGGAGTGATGGATGCGTTTAAGGTGGAGGTGGGATCAGCTCTGAGCCCTTTCTTATTTGCAATTGTGATGGACAGGTTGACAGACGAGATCAGACAGGAGTCCCCATGGACTATGATGTTTGCAGATGACATTGTGATCTGCAGTGAGAGTAGGGAACAGGTGGAGGAGACCCTGGAGGGATGGAGATATGCTCTAGAGAGAAGAAGGATGAAGGTCAGCAGGACTAAGACAAATATATATGTGTGTGAATGAGAGGGAGGATAGAGGAATAGTGAGGATGCAAGGAGTAGAGGTGGCGAAGGTGGATGAGTTTAAATACTTGGGATCAGTAGTTCAGAGTAATGGTGAATGTAGAAGAGAGGTGAAGAACAGAGTACAGGCAGGGTGGACTGGGTGGAGAAGAGTGTCAGGAGTGATTTGTGACAGATGAGTACCAGTAAGAGTGAAAGGGAAGGTCTACAAGAGGGTAGTGAGACCAGTTATGTTATATGGGTTGGAGACAGTGGCATTGACAAAAAGGCAAGAGTTAGAGCTGGATGTGGCAGAGTTAAAGATGTTAAGATTTGCACTGGGTGTGACGAGGGTGGACATGATTAGGAATAATTATATTAGAGGGTCAGCCCAGATTGGAAGGTTTGGAGACAAAGCCAGAGAGGCAAGATTACATTGGTTTGGACATGTGCTGAGGAGGGATACTGAGTATATTGGGAAAAAGATGCTAAGGATGGAGCTACCAGGTAACAGGAAAAGAGGAAGGCCTAAGATAAGGTTTATGGATGTGGTGAGAGGGGACATGCAGGTGGTTGATGTGACAGAGCAAGATGCAGAGGACAGAAAGAAATGGAAACAGATGATCCACTGTGGCGACCCTTAACGGGAACAACTGAAAGATGATGATGATGATTTAAGTATTCAACAAACATCTTTAATTCTGTACTTGTTCCATCCCATAATAAAAATATATCATCAACAAAACATTCAAAAAACAGCACTTTGCCTTTAAAAATGTCAGGATACTGGTAAATGTATGTATTTTCCCATTCTGCTACAGTAATATTAGCTTCTGTATTTGATACTGGCATTCCCACTGCAATGCTAGTCTTTTGATGGCACAAAGATTCGTATAACATAAACAAATTATTATTTAATACTAATTCAAGCAATTCACAAAGAATTTCTATTTTTCTGCCATTAGGATTTGTATTCTTACATAAAAAGTACATACTGCTTCCATACCAACATCAATAGGGAACACAGTAAACAGAGACTTGATATTTAATGTAACAAATAAAAAGTTACACACTCTATGACTTTCATGCCAAGCATATAGGGGAGTCAAAAAATCTTCAGTATCTTTTATGTAACTCTTTATCAAAGGTGTTTAGACAAATCAGGGAGGCAGGTAAAGAGCACACTTTTCTCTTTAGGGTTATGGACACTGTAGCTAAGAAGAAAAGAGGGTGTGACCTGAGTAATGCTATAGATGTTTGTGAATATGAGTGGATTACCCATTTACATGCTGATTCAAGGCCAGGTTTATACAGCTGTAATTATTAAACCTATATTAAGGAGAAAGTAAAATATTTTGTAATGTTCTTAGTATGTTTTTATGTATTTTTATATAGAAGTTTCCATATATCAAGGTTTTATATAGTTTTATATGGAGTCATTTTAAATTTTAATTAGTTTATTGGATGTTTTTTTCTGATTAGGCTGTGATATTTTTTTGAAATGTATAAAAGAATTGCTGGTTTTAATACAGTTATACACACTGAGGAAGGGATTTCTCCTGAAAGCTTTGTGGATTAATAAACCTGCTTTTCACTGACTCTGTGTGTCCGTTATTTGGAAATGCTTTGCTTGTTGCTTGGATTATTGTTGCATTCCAATGGTTTACTTTAGTGCTGGTCTAGTTTTGGTTCTTGCACATTAAGAAATAAGCCAGTGCAAGACAGTGAAGGTTTGTTGGAGAAAAGAAAAAAAACTGAACATTTTTAGCTGAATCATTGCCAAGAATCAGCCCTAGCTGTTTTACAATGTCGTAGGAGTTGTATCAGGTAATCCTTTCTTACTTAGGACACTACACATGAAAAATTACTGCCTGAAATTGCTCTGTAGCTTATCTAAAATGATTGCAACAAGAAAAATCTCTACTGTATACTATAATATGACCCACACATTTCAAGGTTGTGGGTAAAATTGCTATGGTACCTGAAGGCCACAAATGAGCCATGGATTCAATGGAACTGATAGTCACAAACCCATTTCACTTTCCACCGTGCAACTTTACCAAGCTATTATGTCTGCCTTTATAGATTTATCTGAAAACCAACAACATCTTCATTTAAGATGTTTAAAGCAGGGTAGAAGAAGACAGGAAAATGGTTTGGGACGTATCATAGTTATGCAGAAAAACTGTATGTCTAACAAATGTTTTGCCTAGTGAAAAACGGCATCAGGAAGCATAGCTATAGAACCCACTATGATAATGGCTGAAGAAAAGGGTCAACAGTATGTACATAAAGCAGAATAAAAAAATGAGTCAAGGGATGGCATATGCAACAAATGCTATACACCAGTTAGGATCATAGGTTCATAGGTGACTACTGAGAACAACTACAAGGACCTTTTTATGCCAAGAAATTCATCCAAATCTCTGATAAGTTCTGGTACCCTTGGTAAGTGCAAGCAGGAGCTTGGGAGGTGAAACATTTACAAGCAAGGGCCTGGGAGATGAACTATTTACAAGCAGGGACCTGGTAGGTGGACCATTTACAGCCTGCCTGTGTCCATTAGAGACATAGGTGCAAAACTATGGATGAATTTTTTGTTCCCCATCCAATTGTCCAAGTTACCCTTGAATTGGGTTAGGGAGGAACTTTGCATCTAAGTCTAATTATAAATAACCCTTTTTGACAGAGCAAGTGGTGGAACCCAGAATTTTATTGCTCCTTTGATATTATGCTGCAAAGAAAGGTAATGAAAACTTAGGACAATAAAAGGGAAGGAGTATAGGCAGCAGGATTGCTTCATTAGGGACAGCTGTTCACTTGAACAAATTAGACAAGTAATGGTCTGCTTTTATATGTTTGTATGCATTTTACCTTACAAAGAACTCATCCAAAGATTAAGGTAATCCTCCATCTCTGATACTAATTTTTGTCAGGAGTTTTAATAGTATTTTTATATCACAGATGTTGGGTATTTTAATATTCGCTGTATTAAACATTCGGTAAGAAATCAAGGAGGCTATTCAAAAATGTATAATGCACTCTGCAAAGTTGTTTCTTGCAGGAGTAGTCTGTGTCTTATGAGAGAGCAATTCATAGATTTCAGCAGTACTATAGCATGCTAGATATCACTACATCCCAATACAGCAGTCAGAAAGAATGGTTAATATAAATAGGGATGTGCTAGCCCTGGGAGCCATACACAGGGATGGAAATAGCACAATGGAATGATTCAAACATGAGCAGCTCTACCACCCTATTTTGGAAAGAAACAACAGGAATGTAGACTATCTTTTCACAGTGTACACCCACTGCCATCTACGGCAGGAGTGGGCCTATTACCTCCACAACAAATTAGTACTGAAATATTGTTTGCAGATATGTGTGCATGTGTGTGTGTGTGTGTGTGTGTGTGTGTGTGTGTGTGTGTGTGTGTGTGTGTAGGTGCTTACAATGAGGAAACAATGCAGGTAGCACAAGTGAGGTAAGTGCTCATTTCAGAGGCATGCAAACAAATCACTAAGAGTTTTTGTTAAGTGATACTCTTTTTTTTCTCTGAATCACTTATCACTGTAGCACTACCACAGCTCATTGGTGAAGCATTAATAATGCTGCGCTGATATTTTTTCTAAATACCCATATAAGTGTTATTCACAACAAATGCAATGCCATATCACTAAATAAAATGCAATGTGACTGATTAGCTGATTTAATTTTTATGAATGGAAATTTCTACAAGTAATAATCGTTAGCTAATTTCTACTAAAAATTGTCCTAATCACAGTTTTTAGGTAAATGTAATAAAATTAACCCAAGACAAGATTAAAGACACATAATGGTGCAATGTTTAAAATGATAAGGCTTACTCTCCTAATAACATTCATTCTAAACACGGAATAGCAGACAGGAATCTTGAGGATTCCTCTACTGCGATTGATGCACAGTTACTTACAGTTTGCTCCTTTCCACTGCCAGGAGGTACCCAGATCAGTACAAATAGACCATTTGCCTGCTCACTTTCTCCTCTATAGAGCACTTGTGGAACAGAAGATGATAAAACATATGATTAATAACACTCATGTTGCAAATGGCAAGTGGGCATTTTTCAGGTTTTGGTGCATATTAATAAGTAATTACTAGGCTAGCCATTTTCCCTTCCACAAGTGAGAATCAAAGCCTGTACTTTGTGTTTGTGAGGTTAAAATCCTTAACCATTACACCATCTACATCCATAATAGCTCTGTATGTGTGTTGCTACACCCTAGCTCTTTACCACAAGATGTAACAAGTGCAGAAACCTCCAGTCCTTCCTTCTGGACAGGAATGCAGTCCTCCTGCTGCTTAACCCTCCCTAGTCTCAGCTCTGTATCTAGCACTCTGGTCACTTGTTGAACCTATCTTATTATCTATTTATTATTATTAATTATTATAATTATCTGTGATAATACATGTAGGCACATTTCTGTCCGTCAGCAAATTTTACAATGTAGTAAACTCTACTTTGTTTTTCAGTGGTCATGAAAGCAATGCAAATGAAATACAGAAAAATTAATATGATTTATGTTACTCTACATAAAAGTACAACAGTTTAAGAAAAGTCAGTATCCTCACAGGGGAAAACAGTTTCAAACAGGATATGTGGTTTAACGTGCAGCATCATTTTGTGGTCAGCCCACAACCACAAATGCAACATGGCTCAGTACTGTTAGACAGGGCTATTCTGTCTGCCAGTGATGGGGGATTAGAACTACAATTATGTGATTTTAAAATTGTGCATATTAGCTATACTCATACACAAGGAATGATTTTCTGTGCACTTTTTCATGGCACCAAGCAAGCTTGTCAAGTTATTTGGTGAACATTGCAAATGCGTGGTGTTCTATTAGTAGATATAGATTATAAAACAAAAATCTGATGATACAGTCATGTATACATTTCGCAAAACCTTTTCCGTGAGAACATAAAACTAAAATATCTGCAATAAATAATATTCAGCACATATCCCTTGAGGTTTATATTACTTCTGTTTACATGTGGAGAAAAGAAAATAAGGGCTTCATTATGTAGTGTCAATTTACCTTGTATACACAGACCTCTATAAAAGGGCAAATACAGTATTTTCCATGCTTTTACAGTGGTAACTTATATACATTTGATTATGTGATTTATTTTGATGAGTGTTTACTATTTTATGAAATGCAGTCATTGTTATAGAAAAAGTCATATGGTTTGGTTTAACAGAAGCTGGCACAGCACTTTTTTGGAACTGTAGGGAAAAAAATGTTGCCCTAGTTTCAAATACTGATCATCGACAAGTTAGAAGATGCATATGAATTCCATTTCACTAATTATGCAGATACATGTATAATGAACCTGAGTCAAATCACACTGGTTAAATTATAGAACCTAAAGTTGGAGTACTTTTCCATCTCTTATTCATGCAAGTGCTGAAGGAGGAAGTATTTGAAACTCTGAAAGCAACATGAGTAAACTGAGTTGGTGATAAGCTACTGTCAGATTCTTATAATCAAAGGTCCAAAGACTGCAAAGCAAACTGCTTTGTAGTACGTAAAAGTATAATACAAGCACAGGGCTAAGAAAAAGTAACATATACAAGAATTCAGATTATATAGCATGTAATAGCACATGCAATAGTACAAAATTGTAATGCAGTGTAACAATGTGCATAAGAAAAATGAAGATGTTGATACAGCAGCAGGCACTGTCATGGTACTAACCAGTTACAATGTCATGGTCATTTTGGAGACCAGTGTGAATAATGAATTGGCAATTTTAAGCAGTCACTGCAAGCTAGTCTGTGGCATGAGAAATAACTACTGTATAATGGATTGTGTGCAAGTACTAAATGTCTTCTAGAAAATATATTTCAACCAGAAAATGTAAAGTGCCTTCACAACCAATGAATGCCAGTCAGTGTGGTCATGCAATATATGTCACTGTTTGCTCCACCAAATATATGCATACGCACACACACACACACACAAACGCACACACACACACACACACACACACACACACACACACACACACACACACACACACACACACACACACACACACACATATACATATAGGTTTAATATCAAAATGTTGAACAGCAGTTACAAGAAACTGGGATGGTTGAATACATGGTTCCCAGTTTCTGTAATGCCGATCTGAAAATGTTCAAATCCACCTTAGTGAATGCTAGTGTGCATTTGCTCATATGAGGTTGATGTTCTGACCGGTGATCGCACTGCAGTGGGGATCTGGAAATATACTCTTTTCCTCACTGTAGTGCAATCTTTGTACAGTATATATAATGTGCAGGGGGTGTGGGAGGTGTAGGGAGCCTTGACCCATGCAAAATGTAAGTAGAAACATCACCAGAAGTCTAGGTAACCTGGGTAATGTTGATAATATCGAACT
Organism: Protopterus annectens; assembly: GCF_019279795.1. Lineage (NCBI taxonomy): Eukaryota > Metazoa > Chordata > Ceratodontiformes > Protopteridae > Protopterus > Protopterus annectens. Next base: position 1,374,105,952 of record NC_056733.1, read on the forward strand.
TTGAATCATCAGCATTACCTCTGTCGTCATTTTGATAAAATAACCTTTTTTATTTTCGACATTTTTTTTCACCTAAGTGAATAAACAAAGAACTGTAATGATTGATTTTGATAGCAAACCATTTTGTTTTTATATATATATATATATATATATATATATAAACAGAGATGATTCCTTTGTCTTTCATCCATAAGTGAAGATAGTTTACTGACAGTTTTGTTGTCTGCATTACTGCAATTATTTTGTATCATGTCTGCACCAGTGCACAACATGCATTGTGGAATATGTGTCAAAAAAACGATTTATTTGTAACAGAACTGCTTAGATCTCCAGATGCATGTGGAGCACAGAATGGTGATGGCTCCATACAGCAGTGATATCTGTTGACAGAATGCGCCTGCAGGTTATACCTGTTTCATTGCAATATGCATAGTATCATCATCACTAGTAATGAATGCACTGCAACATCAACATGAGATGCTGCAACGTCAGTGTTCTACTGCTTGCAAAATATGCTATGCCGACATTCTCCCTTTGCATTGAATAGGTCCTTCTAGACTTCATTCACATACAGTCTTTTGTTTGTATGATCATGACAGAAAAGACTTTGCGTCTATTATAAGACAAAAGTCTGCTATGTCTCTGCACTCGTTCTTGCTTCTTTCTTCCTGCTGGTACTGAATACGTTAGGTATCATATCCCCCACACTCTTCTTGTTGCTGATGTGACTACAATTTTTACAAAGGAACCTGAATCATTACTTTCTCAGAGTTTTCTGTTTTGGATCAGTCCAAAAATGGAGCTTTTATGGAGATATGTTCAGATGTTCATTTTTCATGGTGCTTTTTACCCACCTTCTGATGACCATCACACCTCTCTTACTGAGGTTGATAATTCAAAAGTACCATCACCCAGGTAGCCATAAGGGTCGTTTTTACCTTCTCCTCCACTTGCATGCTGCAAGTAAAAGGAATCTTCTTCCTCTATCCAGGATAGGCTGGCTTTTCCCCACATCATGGCTCAGCTGTCCATACAAAGTCCTGAATGCAGAATTATATGGGCCCTTCTCCTGGTCAGCAGTAATGGACATACCTCCTTCAGGATCCTGCACCTACTCATGTCC